>NC_031774.1:29783251-29805482 GCF_001522545.3 Parus major | reverse complement strand
GGGGAGGGAGGAGGCCAAGACAAAGCCTCGTTATCTTTCCAGAAGCCAGAAACACAAAGAGAACAAGAGAGCTTTGACTGTACTCCTTAAGGGGGTGTTCACAAGTTGAACTCACTTTTTAATGGTCAAAACTGCTGTCAATTCTTAGAAATGACCGATAATTGGTCAGGAGGAAAGACTCCCATCAGCCACCAGCAGCTTCAACTTCCTTAGCTCCCAAAACCACCTTAAAGGTAAAGCCACCCAATGACAGTGATAAAAATTATGTGTTTTATAAATAATAGTAGAAAACCTTTTCTGTATGCTTTCATCTGGAATAACACCAAAGAGAAGCCTACATGGTACTATTTCAAATGTAGTTAATGTCACATCTGTCAAAATATCTTGCATCTTGTTTTATTGTTAAAACAGGTAAATTTAATGACTACTTGTTTTGTTTTTAAAATAAAAAATATGTATGATTTTACTGTTTGTGGTTACTGGAGCAGATGTAAACTACGAAGTATTCCCTCTGTAAGAGAAAGGAGCTGTTCAGGCACTCTGACAGACGACTATTTTATTTCAGAGGAACATAGGAATATGTGGCACAAAGGGCACATATGTTCTGCCATAGGCCTTTGACCAAACTTTCCAACAGGAACAGTGGAAGCTAAAGTTAGGTTTTCTATTTCTATTTCTATTTTTAGGTAGCTTTCTAAAAAAAAAATAAAATTAAAAAAAAAAAAACTTGCAAGGTTGTGCGTTCCATTACTGCTACTAGACAAGAACAGCAAAACCAGTTCAGCAATTTTGAGAATGAAATCACTTCCTCTTCCATCAAAAAGGGTGGATTTAAAAAGCTTAAATTTGAAACTTTAAATGTAAGCTATAGCAGCTGGTATTTCTCACTTGCAGGCATTACAAAACTCTACTTTCTAATAATGCATCTTAAACAAACTCACAGCAATCTCTGACCTTCTGGTCAGGGGTCCAGAGGCTCTTCCTCTACCCACCTCTGCTGCAGTGCTTCAGTTCTCATCTGCTGTCTCCTGCTCATCAGGCTTTGGTATCTCCAGACTTGATTCCCAATGCTCTTCATTTTCATTCATCCTCACTCCCTGTGGCATAACTACTTTAGTCATAGCCCATATTCTAATACTAAACCTCAGCCCTAACTTGCAGTCTTTGCTATTATCTTGTACTTGGCATCTCATAAAGCTTTAGCTGCTAATTTGTGTCGTTCCTCTCATTTTTCAGGAGAAAATGTTATGTATTTGCAATCCTGAATCTGTGGTCAAATTCATATTGAATTTGGCTTTTTACAAGTGAAGTCCAACACGTGCACCCGACATAATGATTTTACTTCATGAGCCTTTATTTCTTTTTTCCTTGAGCACTAATTTGCAACTAAATCTATGAGAGCATTTAGGTAGGAGCACTCATATATTTTAGAGCTGGCTCTAAAAACAATGTAGGATTTATATAGGCCAATGGAGAACCAATTTTGTGAAATTAAGAAGTTGAGGTTGACCCAACAAGTCTTCAAATATTTTGGCATAATCTACTCTAGAAAATGATTTCTGAATTTTCATAGAAATATTTTAATGCATCTTCCTAAAATATGTAATATTAAAAAGGCCTTTTGGCTAAACCCAGTGCATAAGTTTCTTCAGCACTGCTGTACACAAAAAAGAACAGTTAAGTAGATTGCAAATGGAGGCTTCAAAGTCAACAGAAAAATCAACATGAGCTGCCCTGTGTACATCTCCTGTCAGGGATTCAAATTTAAATAAATTATGCCCAAGATAATATGATTCCATGAACTCATTAAAGCCCCCTAATCCAGCAGTATAATATTATTCAGGTTGCAATGGAATGCAGGTCATTTGGAATGGTTAAAGATAGCAGAAGAGGCTAAGCTCTAGAAGACAGCTATGTAATAGAAGCAGACAAGCTACATGCAAAAGAATATGAAGTTAGGGACTAGAAAGAAAATAAAAGCTTTTGCTATCAACTACCTCTACACAGGGGGGTAAAAAGAAATATGGGTGATAAGAATATAAAAGTTAACACAAGAAGAAGGCGGTAAAAGCATGGCAGTAGATTCCCCATTAGCAGGAATTGCACAAATGAGAGATCACCTTGAAAATCACTGTACCTAAAGAGTGACCCGAAGAACCCAGCAGAGCAAGGACTTTCAGGAAGGGCACAAAGAGACAGGGTGACAGCCCAGCTTACATTAAGTGTGGAGAGCAAACTATAGGTTGCAATCAGAAAGGTTTTGGAATAGGGGCCACAAAGTCAGGTGCACTTTCATCATCCTTGCAAATAACTTTGAATATGAAGAACCCGTTTGGCTTTATGACACGTGAATTTTGCAGGAGTATAACACCTGAATAACTCTGCCTCTCTTGGCTCACTAGGGCTTCAGCAAAGTCTGAATGTGCAAGTTGCTATACTTAAGCCTTCCATGAGTAAAAAAGAACCTATTAATGTCTTTGCAATACAGGAATATACCGATCAGTAAGCTGAAAAAAAATTTAAGAGACATCTTTCTAGTAACTACAAAACTGAACAACAATTGCAGTGTAATATTTTTCTCTTTCCTGTCAGGCACTTGTATATTTGTTAGCAGTCAGATACCAATTTCTTTATACCCAAGACTGTGTCGATTGATAACTCAGTATAAGCAAAATGCTGGATATTTAAGAGCACAAACTGACTTTGTAGCTTGGAGGTCTTTTAGGTCTATTTTGTTTCAGAGAAGTAATTGGTGAGCCCGTCTCTTGCCACATGTAGAAATAAAATATATGGGGAAAGGGAGGAGGAAATGCTTTGCACTTGATCAGTAGACATCTCTGTTTGTACATAGAAGGCATTTAAATTACCTACCAGGTTCCTTACATCTATTTCCATTACAGATGCATGCAGTACATTGGTTGAACAAGGCATTTCAAAACAGTTTCACAGGTTAAGTTCCCGAAACAACGTCATGCTAGTGTATGTTTTGGTATGATCTCTTTTGTTCCAGGTGTCCTTGAAGCAGGGTTTCAAAGAAAAAAAAATTGAGACTTCTCTCCAAAACAGGAGTAGACCACATGACACACGATTATTCAAAAAATGCCAATCTAACAGCCTTCATCCAATAAAGGAATGTCTTGCAGAAAACATGGATAATGATGGTAGTACACTGTTATCATACTGCCACATTAGAAGCTATGCAGCTTTTCATCATGAAATGACAAAAAACCCACAAAAAAAGTAGCACACTTAAAAACATTACTGTTTCAAGATATGCAAAAACAGTGCATGGCACCACGCTGGAAAAACAAGTTGAAGAATTGAAAGGAATTACCACTCTTCTATGTCCCAAAAATGCCATGCAGAAGAATTCTGTATCTTTGCTACAAATTATTACATATTTACTCAGATTTTTATTGAACAGATACATATTTTAATTAAACATTTCTGATTTTCAGCAGCACTGTAAATTTAATCAAAACAGTTCTTTTCCCTTCAAGTATCATTATAAATCTATTAAAGAGCAAAAGCAGAAGTACAATTGAGTTTTTCTTTTGATGTACCTCGCAGAAGAGACCTAATGCTTACCTGCAAACAAAACACACTGTAACAAAAGGAATGAAAAATACCCAAACCAACAGAAACAAAAAAATATGCAAGCTTCATTCAAAAGTATCAGCTACATGCACACATTTTCCAAATATATAAGCAGATTCAGGGATTCTGCCTGTGCTGAAAGAGTCAGATTTGAGAGTTGTTTTCAAACTGTCCTTGCCTGTCAAGTGCAGCTTGTCCTATCTTCTTATTAAATCCTTTTCTCACTCTTTCCTGTGTGAGGAATTCTATTCTGTGTGCATGTGTGAGCTACACAGCCTGTGCAGTCTTCAGTAAAGGTTTCTGTTCAAACTTTAATAAAATATAAAGGGAAACCTTTCAGCTCTTGACCAATTTCTGAAATATCAAGAAATATAAACCAGATGATGTCTCTGTGCTCTTATTCAGTGCACATTCCTTCCTCCCTCCCTGCTCAAGAGTCAGTGGCATTTCATGCTGCAGCATTTAATCAATGATTCAGTACACAGCCCATGAGATATGCCACAACACTTCAACAAGCAACTTGTATCTGTCCATGGGGACAAAGGATCTGAGTTTGTGTCAGTCTGTTCTTGTCAGTTATAATTAACCATACACCCATTTACATACATAAATATTTATACACAAAAAGAAAACTTCCTAGTGCTTTATTGGATCTCACTTTATCACAGTGGATTCTGATGGCAGCAAAACAATTTAGTTTTGTTAAAAACTCAGAGCGAATTTTGAATCTCATAAATATAGAAATCATGGCCCAGATATTGAGATGTTAAGTACCTGAGGTTTCTGGGGACACCTGGAAATTGTAGATGTATGCTATCCTTTTAATTTTAAACATCTGGCCACAGTCTTCAATGGAGACACAGGAAAATGAGTGACATTGTACAGAACTTTAATGAGACTTTCAAGTTTTTCTCAGGCTTTAAAAAAAACCCAAGAGGAATGAGCCTGTCAGGTAATGAGAGTGGCAAGGAAGAGAATGTATAATAGATCTTCAGAAGGCCCTAGAATTATTGCCTCTGTTGTACTGGGGTGGGACCAGCCCAAGACAAACCACCTAAACAGTGCATGTTTCATAATCCACTGGCTAAGCCAGATAACACCTACTGTGCAAAGAATTCAAATATCAGAACAAACTTATGCTAACCACTAGCTGGTGTATGGACTCGGAAGAAAAGAAGTGCGGAATATGTACTCAGCCTTGTTTAGTTGAGGGAAAGTATTTTTTAAGAAAGTAACTAAATAACTCCTACCTGGTAATTTTTGAAGTCTCAATGACTTGTTAATATGTAGCTAGATACTGGGAAAATAGTGACAATGTAAAAAAAAAAAGACAAAAATAACACCAAAGTAATAGCATTTATGGTCTACTTTTCATGGCAGTCTCAGTAGAGGCATTCAAGAACCAAAAAGACTAATTTGTGACTTACACTCACCTTGCACTGGACTCCACATGCATCACTGCACAGGCTAAATAGCTTGACAAAAGTTGACTTTAGCTAAAAAGGAACCATTTCTTCTGTCAATTCTTCTCATCACTTGGATGCACTGTTCATGCAGCTTCATGCTCAGCCAAATCAGAAAACAGATCTAGACAAAAGTAGCAATTTTTCCCCACCTCCCCCTTCTACCAGCCCATTTATACACCAGGACAATCACTTTAGTTAAATATTTCTATTCACTACAAGAAAGCCATTGAGATGTTGGAGTGTGTTTGGAGAAAGGCAAAAAGGCCTGGTTGAGGGTCTGGAGTACAAGTTCTGTGAGAGGTGGCTGAGGAAGCTGGGGGTGTTTAGCCTGGAGAAAAGAAGGCTCAGGGGAGACCTTACCACTCTCTACAACCACCTGAAAGCACGTTGTAGGCAGGTGAGCATCAGTCTCTTCTCTCAAGTAACAAGTGATGAGAGAAAATGCTCTTAAGTCATACCAGGGGAGGATTAGATTGGATATTTCTTCAGGAAAACAGTTACAAAGCATTGGAACTATCTGCCTAGGGAAGTGGTTGAGTCACCATCCATGGAAGTATTTAAATGTGTAGATACCATGCTTAGGGACTTGGTTTATTGCAGACTTGGTAGTGTTAGGTTTATGGTTACATTCAGTGGGCTCAGATGTCTTTTCCAAATGAAATTATTTTATTTGTCTGCATATGCAATTGTTTTGCTCAGCTACAGCTATTCTTGACAGTGATAAGAACCATCTTTGTCATTGGCATAGCTGACATATTCCTGCCTCAGTAAGAAAGATCTGGAGAGAGGAATCGGTCTAGATGCCTGGCTCCAAGTAAAGTCATCTAGGTCATTTGCATTTGTTTTCCAAAGTCTGAATCTACAACCTGAAATGGAAGTTACTAAGAACTGAAATTAGGAACTTGAAAATGTGCTGTTGCTGTGGACAGCCCCTGTCTTGGAGAAAATCTGGAGCACACATTAGGAATTCTTGGAGAGATGCTAAGCAGGTAGAAAGGAACATGGCTGCCAAACTGAAGCTTTCAATTTTCTAGCTTGTTTTACTGCTTTAATGTTCATCTCCCAAAGTTGTGTAATAGTTCCAAAAGTCAGGTTTCTAATTATTAAATTATGTGGTCTAAAGTCCACCTGGGTTTTTTTCCAGGGATTTCACATGATCTAATTAAAGATATTATCTCTTTTCAGAGTTAGATTGTGATTATGACCACAACATTATAACTAAAAAAATCTTTTCCTTTTTTGTTTTGTTGTCCAAAAGCCTTGTCTGATGATGAGTTAAGATTGCCCATCTTACCCTGTGTCCCTCATGGCAATGAAACCCAGTGAAGTGCTGTGCACAGGGACCTTTGAGAGTTATATCCTCACACACTCCAGGGCACATTCTTGGAGGTGACACAAGTAATAAAAAGTGCCTCGGGTAATAAAATATTTACTGTAAGGGAGAATGGGGTAAAGGAGTCCCTGCTCCTGACAGTAGCTGAGGAGAAAACAGTCAAGCAAAGCATCTTGTAACAATTAAGTCCTCTATGTTGCCAATGCTTGATGTGTGATCTTCGTTGGAGATCATTTATTTAGCAGAATATATGTTTAAAATGTCTTATATGATACCAGGCGCTCAGAAATAGATCTCTAAGAAGGGATTAAATACATAAATTATAGAAACACTCGATAAGGGATAATTTAAAAATAGAAGGGAAGGCAAATGTAATCACCCTTAAGGTCACAGCTAATGGCAAAATAAGATCTGTCTGTCCCTGCTGTGTCCACAAAAGATAGCCACAGGAAGATGACAGGAGTTTGATTTGAAGTAGAAAAAAATATTTGATTGGAGGAGAATTACAAAGAGGCACAAAAGCAATAACCCGAGGAAAGGAAAGAATTTCCAGTTTGATCCAATTTGATCAAATTGATCCAATTTGAAATATAAAATATTTCTGGCAGTTAAAGACTATCAGTACTTTCCGTCATATCTCTTCCATACAAATTTTTGTCCAGATAAAATGTATGGCAAGAACATAAAAAAAGGAAACAGTCCTTCTAGAGATCTCTTGGCTTTTCTGCAGCCCACTTTGTCATACCACCAATTCTAGGCTTTTTTTAGGATTGCAGGTACTGTGGAAAGGGCACTGATAGTAGCACTAGCAGAGAGCCAAGTCTTCAAAAGGCTGAATGGAGTGGGAGCCTAGAGCTACTACCAGGCACTTGTATCACCTTTTAGAAACTGTTTTAATTTGCCACCCTGTTCTTTCATGGTCCAGAAATAACTTGGAGGGCAGGTTTACTCATCTTCATGCAAAAGTGTTCTAGCTCCACTTACGCAAGTGATGCCAGCAAGGTCACAGGGAAGTGAGAGACAGGAGCCAACCCTAGGCATATATTTTCCCTTGCCTAAAAATCCAAATTCATATTTGCTACTTGCAAGCAGCTCCCCAGCCCAGCTGCTGCAGCTTTGGCCTCTCCTCTACTTTCTGTACAGGGAAGTGAGATATCTGTATCTGACTTGCAATTCCCCAGATACGGCATCTTAGAAACACCATTTCTAAATTCCAGCCCCTCCCTATTATTCAGATCCGGTTTTAGCTAGGGTACCTCCCTTCTTAAGCCAATAAGCACCTTTAAAGACCACATCAGTCAAATCAAATTGATAAAAGTATTGTTCTTTTAACATTACTCCTGAATTACTCCGTAAGTTAACGCACTGATTCCATTCCTATCACAAAAAATTGTTACTCTTTTACTTCTTTCATATCACGGAACCTTTTTGAAAAGCAGTATCTGGCAGTGCCTGAGTGCACAATTGCTGCACTAGAGGGAGTAGGAAGCTCATCTCTGCAGTGGCTGCTGGGCCTGATGTGAGCTGCTCGGGCAGTGAATGTGCTGCTTAGGGGCCCTGGAATGAGCAGGTTCCTGACTACTGAACACTGAACTCCAAATCAGGCACATCATTAAAGACCGAAGCTCACGCTCTGTGTGGGAACAAGGCCCTTCTGAAAATCTCCACTTTGAACACTGCTGTTTTTTTCAGAATATTTCTTTCATTGAAAATCATTCATGTTTTATAATTACAAATTCCTGATTCAGGATCTGGATGCATGATGTATACATGCCTCACCTTTTCATTTAATGTCTCAGAACAAAATTAGTTTGCAGTGTCAAACACCCTCAGACATTGCTTCTTTGTATAGCAAACAGTCCTCCACAAGGGAGACTTACAAATTTCTCTCCTAAAGATGAAGAAAAGCACTAAATGGGTAGTATAATCTGTTTCTGTCCTTCAATTACAGGCAAAATGACCCATGCTACATCAGTTAAAACAGCTTTTCATAGTTGACAGGCATGGCTTAATCACTACTAAAAAGCATCCATACACTTCCATCTAAAATGCTCTAACAAGGATTTTTCTTAAGAAAGAAAAATCCATCAAAATTCTTGAAGGAATCAGCGAGGGATAAATCCTTGTGTATGTCTTCTTTCCTTTACTGTGTCAAATGGATGCCTGCATCTGGAAAATTGCTAATGTGAAAAAGCAAAAGAGCATAACAAAGAGAAGGGATAACTTTAAAAACTGCTTCTCATATATTGCTGAGGTAACTGTAGAAGCAGATGCTCTATGCCATCAATAGGAAGTAATGTACTTCCACTCAGAGAGGCTACATAAATTATTTACAACTTGCAGAGCCAAAGTCAAAATTACTGTTATGGTAAGATTCCCCTGCTTTCAACAATTGTAGCTTCTTCTGCAGTTTCAGACATTTTCTGGATTTTAATAATCTTCTTTTGTCTGCTTCCCTTTCACATTACTTTCTGACCAGAAGGCAACAGCAGAATTCTCCACTTTCACTTCTTTGCCATCCCTTCACCACTCCCTCCATACCTTTCTTTAGTTGTGGTGACTTTTTCTCTTGCTCAGTCTTTTGACTTTCTGACTGTAACATCTCCATACTGCCCTCATGACTTTCCTCTCTCTCATTCTCAATCCTGTACTTGTCTTCTGGTTCCTTCCTTTCTACCTTCAAGTAGATCACAGGCTCCATTACCCCAGAGCAATTATATCATAAGTCCCTTTCCACAGCTCCCTATGTCCTCCTTTGGGATATGCAAATCATATAGCCTGTATCCTCATTTCTAGTTCTCCATAATCCATAATCTTCTAGAAACAAATGAAAAATGCCATTAGTCTAATTAGTTTGGGCTTTCAAAACTTTGAAATGTTAACTAGTGGGCATAATTTTCCAGGAAAATTTGAAAGGGAATTCATCTGATGAAGAACTAGAATACCTAAAAACCAAAACCTCTCATAAAAATATTGAAGTGCTTGGAACTAGCTTTTCTTTCTTTTACAATGCTGTGTGAATGGAAGAGGGAATGATATTGGCATTCCATCATCTTCCTCTGCTCTAAAGATGAGCAAAAATAGTCAGAAACAACTAAACTGTGTTATAAAATTGGAGGGAAAGGGGACCCTCCATCTCTGTGAACATATCATCAATATCTTGATTTGCCTGTATTACCCAAACCCATCCAATTCAAGCTCTGATTTGGGAAGCCTCTTCTCCTAAGACTGAAGCACATATTTTCATATTTTCCCTTTTTTCTTTAACAAACATGGAATGGTTCTATTGTCTGTAAAAACTGTCCTTAGGAAAGAAAATGGAACAGAAGAGTTTTGAACTTACTCAGCCACTTCCAAAGTTATTTATCTCTATGACATTGGATAAGTCACTTGAACTTTCCCTTCCCAGTTTCCTCAACTGTAAAATGAAATTTTTACAACTTACCCATTTTTGAGATGGAGAACATGTACATTCCAAAAATTCTATGAAAGATTCTGTCTCATTATCCTAAAGTTGTTTTACCAGCTGTACCTACCTCTTAAAGGCAGATGAAATCTCTGAAGGTAAAGTTCACACAACTCCTTGTTGTGTGAGACCTTGTATTAAAAAGTAAAAATGAATTGCTGACATAGAATTTCTTTTACCTATCTAAAAGAAGAAAGATGGATTTATCTCTCAGATGGCCCTCACTAGGTCTTTTGTTTGAGACCCATCATTACTGGGACTCTTGAGTTTTATAACTGAAAAAAACCTGCCATGCACTATCATGCACAGATATGAAATGCAAAAGAAGGAAGAAAATGTAAGAATAAAAGATCTGCCAACAATCTTGTGAAAATGACAAATGCAGATTTGAGGAATAATGAGTTTCTTTTGTTTTCAGCCTTACTTTAAATTATACTAGCTACCTCCCCTGAGCACTAGTCTTATTGCATGTCTTTGATTTCTCTTCTTTGGAAATGTTATAATCTTGACCATTAATGTACACCAAACCTGAAACCAGTTACTCTGCCATATACACAGGCCAGTTGGTATGGTGGGGAGAATGCCCCTCAAACAACTCCCCAGCGAATCCCTTTCCCTGCAAATGTTGTGCCAATGCCTAACAGAAAAGATACTCTAAATCATGCATCACAATAGTTAAAGCACTCCTGCAGTGCTGCTCAGGATCAGATAATCTGGCCACAGAGTGCTGCTGCCTCTGGTCCCACAGAACTGGGCAGAGATAACCCTTCAATCTGAGTCCAGTAGTACCTGCCTGAACATTTCAAAACTAAGAAATCAAAATGGGAGAGTTTGGCTTAGACACCTTGAAGGAAAAATTGAGCTATTTTTTTCTTTTGATTATATTTTCGAAATGTCATGTCAATTTCTCAATTTTTTTTTTTTTTTTCAGACAAGAATGCTGGAAGTCAAACTGAGATTCAGTTTCCAGAAGCAGAGAATCTAATAAAATATCACACAATTTGTGATTAAATAAACATTGCTGCCATCTCTGCTGCTGTACTGTCTTCTCTAGAACTGAACAGCATTTATTTATATGAATTGCTGTGTTGGGATCAGTTGGCTTACTCATGAAAGTGTTCCTGATCCTATACAGTATATGCATATCAGACAGGCTTTCCCTTTGAAACCAAGCATATTTATATCTATTTGCCAGCTAAAAAAATACAAAGTGCTATTGAATACTTTATTAGGCAGAAAACACTCTTGCTTAAAAAGCCTCTAGAACTTATGTATAATATATCCCTGAATACATTTAGAGAATAATTTTTGTCAGAAATGGCTGAATTCTGCGGCACAGAACAGCTAACTGCTGCTGTTAGTCTGCTTTTCTTATTTGTGAGTATTTATAGAAGTATGTTTGCCTCCAGAGTATGATCATCGTGCTCGTAACTCTATTTCAATGACCCAAAGAAAAAGAAGGAAAAGACTCTTACTTGTTGAGTATTTTCCCTCATCTTTTAGTTTAAGACTTGCACGGGGCCTTCAGCTAACTGCAGGTACCAGGACAGGGTGGGAGCTGAGGGGCTGGAAAGCAGCTTGGCAGAAAAACACCTGGAAGAGCTGAGGCACAACCAGCTGAACATGGTCAGCAATACACCCTTGCAGCAAGGAGAGGCAAGAGCATCTAGGCAAAGCATTGCCAGCAGGCAAAAGGAGGTGATCCTTTCCCTCTGTTCAGCACTGGTGAGACACACCTGGACTACTGTGTCCACTTCCAGGCTCTCCTCTACAAGACAGACATGGACATGCTGGAAAGAGTCATGAAGGTCATGAAGGGGCTGGAACATCTCTCATAAGGGGAGATCGGGGAAGATGGAGCCAGACTCTTCTCAGTGGTACCCAGAGGAAGGACAAGTACACAAATTGAAGCACAGGATGATTAAAATTAAGAAAAAGATGTTTTATTGTGAGGCTGACTGAGCACATGGGAGAGGCTGCCCAGGGATGTTGTGGAGTCTCCATCCTTGGAGATGTTTGAAATCTGATTGGACACATCCCCGAGTAGCCTTCCCTAGCTATCTTGTTTTGGGCAGGGAAATTGGACTAGATGATGTCCAGAGATGCCTTTCAACATTCTGTGGTTCCAAGAGTCATAGGAGTGGAGTACAGATTTCTAGTTCACTGAAGTGAGCCTTACTGATTTAGGAAGGCAGATGGTGACTGTTCTGCTCAAAGGTGTAAAGAATCTCATTTTAGAATTTAAATTAAGGGAGAGTAAAGAGGCCAAGCACTTGCAAAAATTCTCCATTTATAGGGTCTGTGGAGTGAAAAAGGAGTTGCAGCTTGCAAGTCATCCTAGAAGTAAATTAGAACTCCCACAACAAAAGAAAAGTGGGCGATTAGAAGAGAAAGAGATTAAACCAAGAAGGGTCATAAGAGCTCTGTGTTAGAGAGGACACAGAGACTGTCAGAGTGCAGTTTTACATTACAGCAATAATTCTCTCACAGTTCCACATTTAAAAATAACATCAATGTCATAAGGTTTCTTAGAGGTAAAGTTTTACATTATGCTGCCAATGAAGGGGACAAGCCTGTTCTTGCCCTCCTATACCTCTTCCTTCTTACTTCTTTCTTTCTATTATTTTCTGATTATTGCCATCAATTCATTGATACAACAGAATATTGAACTACCAAAAAAATAAAAAAAGGTTATTCCATTGGTGCAATTTGGTGACTTTGATGTTCCCTATGAATATGTAGTTGCTAGAGCTAGTACAAAAGAGGGGATCAGGAAACACAGCTATGAGAGATAAAAGCAGCAGTAACATCCAGTTTAATTGGATACCAGTGAAATTTATCAGACATAAAAAAGAAAATGTTATTTTACATAGTCTAGATGATATGTGAATTATTGCTGTAACAGCCTGGCTGCAGTGTCACCTCACACCCTAAGGCAGTATGTTCCACCCTGTGCTCTGCAACAGGGTCTCTGACATTATCTATCAAGACTTAGAGAATCCCTATAAGACCTAGACAATGAAGGCACAAAAGTACTTTTGAACTGTTCCAAATGTCAGTCTGTCATTACAAAAATCCATTCCACAGTCAAAAACAGTTTTGTATGTATTTAACACCAATTGATGAATTGATGTGAATTAATATGAGTAGATGGCAAAAACCTATCTGTAATTCCAAAACTTAATGATATCCAAAACTCAGGATTGTATACAGCATTTGCCCTTAACAGAACCTGTTGTGTCAGATAGCACAACAGCTTATACACCTGTACTCAAATTCTAACATTAATTGCACTTTGTATCAATACATGGAGCACATTTTAGAAGATCTCTTATGTGGGCATCTCTAACGGCATCTCATTTGTATAATTGATGATACAGTGAGGAAATACCAGGGGTTTTTTCCTACTTGAAAGGCTACCCTTATTCGTAGCAACATAACAGTAAAAGAAAAAAAAAATCCAGTTTGTTTCTACAAAATAAAGATGAAATTCCTTCAGAGGTCTCACCTACTAAACACTTAGCAGTTTTTAACAGTTATATGGCAGCCTGATCACTGAAGACAGAAAAAGAGCTACAGAGATATGAAGATATTCTCCTGGAATACACAGAAAATGAATGGTAAGCAATCTCCTCCAAAACTAAGTTCAAGAAAGAACCACACTCAAGTATGGTTAAGAAGAGTGTATTTTCAAATAGTGAGGTGGGATCCTAAGTAAAACAAAAATTAACTCCTTGGCTATATTTAAATACTGAATTTGAAGTTCTAGGTCAACTGGCTTTACTCACTGGTGGAAAGAACAAGTGGAAAGGATAAAATTCCACTGTATCAGCAGAAAGTTTTCCTGTTGGTTTCCCCCCCAAAAAAATACTCAACTAATCTACAAAGCAAAATTAATACATCTCATACAAAGAACTGGAAAATTCTCTATTAAATGTAGCTTGGGAATATCAATAAAATGGCCAGCACTGTGTAAATGGCTGAAACAAATCCTTGCTCTAGGAGACCAATCTGCTAGATTGATGGGTGTTGGGATGCTAATACTTTTATCAGAAGGAAGTTACCTGGCAGAAACAAACTACACTGCTACAGAGTGAGCATTTGGAAATTGCAGGACCAATGTTGAAAGGCTGAGCTTTCTGCTGTTGAGAACTAAAAAAAATGCATTATTTTGGCAGTATGAAAGTCTGAAAATAAATTAGTTTTAGCCAAAATGGAAATTGAAATTGACATTGCAGTTTCTTTGATTTCAGAGAGACAATATATTAAAATATTGCTCTGGTTTCAGCTGAAGATAGTAATAGTAACAGTAATAGTAATAGTAATAGCAATAGTAATAGTAATAGTAATAGTAATAGTAATAGTAACAGTATTATTATTTGCTTCTTAGTAGCTGGTACAGTGCCGTATTTTGGATTTAGTTTGAGAATATTCAGAAAGGTCCTCCTAGTACCAATGTATTGCCTTGTCTAAGGGGTTTTAAGAGTTAGCTTGCCTAAAAAGCTACTGAAGTGGGATGGAAGATTTCTGAACACACATAGTTTTGACTGTGTTTCTTAATCTTTAAAAGATGGATAATAAATCTCAGTAATTTCCAAAGATTTCAAAACATGTAAGTGAAAATTGATACATCAGAATTATACAATAAAGGTAAATATGCATGTTGTTATCTAAATTCTTGAAATTCCTGTCTCTAGGTGAATAAGTAACATTCTAAAGTATAATTTCAAGATATAATTTCAAACAATACCTCTGTTTCAAGTTTGATAAGCAGGTACAGCCATGGAAAATTAGACAAAAATTTTAAAATATGAGACAAGTTTAGTATGAAGTGATAAAATACCAATGTCTCTAATAAAACTGGCTAAAAGGAACAAGAGTTTCACCATGCAAACTTTGAGTGCAGTCAGAAATACCACCTTTTTCCCATAACTGGTCTGTTTTGAGATGTCATTCCATGAAGTCTTGCAAACCAATAAAAAAAAACAAAGAGGAAGATTGTTTCCCCTTTCCAAGTTTCAACTGGTCCCTTCCTCCCATTCACACTGATTGCTGTGCTGTCTCTGGCACTCCTCAGACCCATCTGTGAGTGAGTTTTCTGCCAGACCATATTAAATCCTGCTCAGATTTTTGCCATAGGAGTGAAATGAAGTGGCTGATAGAGGAGTCTGATGTGTGCAGTGTCAGAGAGGAGTGAGGATCAGGTGTGGAGAGAGGGTGTGGGGGGCAAGTAGAGTGGAATAGGATGAAGCAGTGATGCACCTGCAGCTATAAATCCCATTTCTTAGATACAGCAACACTAGAACCTGAAATGCTAACATTTTCAAAAAACATTTTCAAATGGGACAAGAAGAATTTCAGTTAACTGGGGAGAGAGGAAAAAAATATTTAGGTCATTAATATGGTTCTCTTAGAAGCAAGGATCTGGAAAAAGAAACACTTCACTTCTAGTCTCTGTTCCAGTTTTAGATTAAATGTTGATTAAAACTGTGATTAGAACCCAGGTCTCTTTTCCCAGGTGAGTTCTTTAATATCTTGAATAGTTATTCATGCTTGGGTATTCACTTTCTCGCTTAAGAATAATTATTTATTTACTCAAAGTACAAACTCTTTAAACAAGAAGGACCTGGAAGCCTTACACATCCAGAACAGCTGACAGCTTGCCCCCTGGCACACTTGGAGCTGTAGATTTAAATCCAGATTTCAGCCACTATTTGACTGCAGAGCTGAAACACTTTTGAACTTTCAGGTCCCAGCTGAATGGCTTGTCTTTCTATTGATATGAAACCCAAGTGTGTGTCCATATGCTGCTTCAGCAGGAGCCAAGAAGCCTGTGACAGATCCTTAATCAGGAAACCATAATACCACAACATTCATCAGCTGGTTGTGATGCAGCCAGCAGCACTGTAAAACAGATAAATACACTGATGGTGATATACCTGGATCTTCAAGCAATGGCTATTACACCAGCATTTCAAACAAGCTGTGCAGAAGGACAGATGGAAGATAAGTACATACAGGACTATAGACTGTCATGGAAATTCAAAGACAAAAAAGGAAGGTTTATTACTGGAAAGCTTATTTGCTCTATCTGCTTTTCTGCTTGAACTTTGATTAACTGTGGAAGAAGTAGACTATTGATACCAACAGTATGACTATATTTGAAGTTTAAGAAGCATCTGAGATGAAGCTGAGGTAAGAAAGAGTTCTAGAGCAAGACTAAGCAATCTACTACAAAGTGTATCCAACTATTTTTAGCCCTGTCTAAACCAAAAATGTATGAAACCCTAATAATGAACACAGGATATGTATTAAAATATTTTTGCATTTAGTATGACTACAGGAAGTGGCTTGAAAAAGTACTGTGTCATTTGTGTAACTTGGTAATTTTGTAGTCACTCAGGTGTCAACCCTCTTTTCTGGTCAACAATGCGAAGACGTATAAGCAGAAAAAACACATAAAGTACTGATTTTGTTCTTGAAGAGTAGAAAACAAAGCAAACTCAAAGAAAAGGACCAAGCACTAAATATTCTCATACCATCACTGACTAGGCATCAAAGATACTGCACACAACTAGTTTTATAGGTGTAGTCTGTGAATCATAAAAAAAAAAAAATTAAAAAAAAATTCTGGGTGTGATGGATGAACTCAGCTCCTTAAACAAATCAACAGTACTTTGGTACAGGCTTCAAAGAAGATAAAGGCTTGAGCCGCAGCTGGGCCAAGAACTCTTCTAGAAAACAAACCCAAAAAGGTGCAGGGTGACCTAGTGAGAATGACACACCAATCATAGGGTTAACACATGAATAATTGGTGTTCTTTCCAAGACCCATTTATCAAAGAACAAAGGCAATTGTGGGTACAAGGAGTCTCATGTGACCCATTGTATGTAATTTGACTACATCCCAACCACTTTATACCATAAATATAACATAAATCAGGATTGACAAGACTGGAGAGGGCACGGCCACTTGCTGTTTTGCCTGAATTTTATTTGTTGATATGGTTGCTTATGTCTGAAGGTGGACAAACCCTCTGAAAGCCACTGTCACGTTGTTCAGAGCTGAAACCTGGTATTTGACAATGCGCGTTGGTGAATTTGCCTTCAGCCAAGCTGGCAGGGGAATGAAGCTGCCCTTTGCCATACAGTATCCTTTTCTTCTTCAGAGGATCTATTCTAGTAGTTTTAATGTAGTTTTAATGCCTCTACTAAGTCAAAGCAAACCACACAGCAAGGTTTCCTGCAGAAGCAAATGTAAATTTTTTACTTTTGGCCACAACATGTGATGATCATTTATGGTTAGTTCATTCCAAAATATTATAATTTAATTTGGGTTCAAAATAATTACCTTCTCTTTCCCCTTTCTCCCTTATTTCATACAGTTTGGAGTCATCTTGCTCATTAATCAAGATCAAGATACATTAAGGTTATACGTCATCTCTTACACAGAAACAAGGAGAAATACAGATAAAGGAAAATAATGTATGGAAAGAACTGATTCAGCTCATCAGAATTCTGAATTTAGTTTACATGAGATCCAAAAGCATTTTCCTGCTTTTCATATCCAAGTCCTTAATGAGGCAGTTTTGTCAAAGTGAAATCTCAAAAATAGAATGTTCCAGTAAGATGTCTTTTAAATCTGTCTACTCTTTGTGTATGCTAAACTCATCAAATGCTTTTCTAAAATAGCTACTGTTTTGCAGCAAACGAAGCACAGACAATTGAATGTGTCAACACCACTCGTGGAGTCACGCTAAGATTCATTTATTTTTGTCAGGCACCCATACTAGTAGTGAATCAATGGCACTGCATTTGTAGTCAGATGTCACACATATTGCAAACCTATCTCAAAGGCTTTGGTTCTGTTCTCAGATGGGTTGTACACTGCAGTAAGAGCTGCAATGACCCAGAAGAATTGGCACCTGGGAGCATCAAGATTGCCTTTGGCTGGCCCCATTTCCAAATTATTCTAAAAGAAATGAACCTCTTTTATGTACTGCTATTCAAGAAAAGCCTATTTTGTCAGATTAGAATAACTACAGAAAAATATCTGGAGCATCCTTTTCAAGGTGGGACCCAGAAAATAGTAGGACCAGCTCAATGGATGATGGACGAAAAGAAAATGATGAATCCAAAGGCAATCCTTATCACAGGATCTGCAGGACCTCCACTGCTCCTAAGAGATGGATTCAAAACTTGTTATCATGCTGAGGATATACTTCAATCTGGAACTTCCCTGCCTAGGACTTCTTGAATTCTGTCTGGAAAAGTCTGGATGAAAATCCGTGTGTCTGCATAATGCAGAAAACCACAGTGGTCCAACATATCCTGGACAAAGATCTACAGAACATTCTTTTCCAAAGACTCATGGAAACAGAAACATTTATTCAAATGAGCAGCAAAACAGGAACATCTGAAATCTCAGATAAAGAAAAGACAAGCTGGATAGACCTATTTTGCTCATTAAATAACAAGAATACAAGTTTTGCTATAACCTTTATCACGGGAAGGATGATGAGAAAGGAAGAGCTTTTTTGGTCTGATCAGGTACAAGAGTTAAATTAAAAAAGGCTGAAATGGGTTTGAATTGGAGGCAACTAAAATGGTTGTCACTACCACAGCCATCAAAGTCATACCAGATAAGCTCAGTAAATTTCACTCTTCCAGATGTTGCTGTTTCTAAGAATATATGTGAGGTTGTATCCTAGAGCATATGGTGCTGTTTCAAAAGTTGCACCACAGTAGGCAGCTGAGTGGGAGGAGGCAGAGAGGGAGAGAGTATGCATGGATGTCTCTCAAGGCCACCTTTCCTTTGGAGTTTTCCACATGCCTATCATTGCTGCAAATGCCCAGACTGCAAACAGGAATCAGCTAAATTATGATGTAGTTTGTTACCAAGTGGAAGAGTTAACAGCTTCTCTTACCTTTCAATCACACAGACATAGGTTATTTGCTTAATAGACAAATTTGACCTTGCAAATATTGGTGTAATGCGAGGCGTAACTAAGTTTTACTGTAAGCAAAACACATTTTCCTTCCTATTAATACTAGGACAAACACTGAAGTTGGGTTCCTACTCATAACTGGAGGTGTAAACCCAGAAAGGATTCTCAGGAGGCCTCTGGCAATGTTCGGGTGTCAAGGATGGACTATGGTATAGGCCACTAAGACTTTTAGATGGTTTTCTAACCTTACATAGCTACAATATGGTGCATATTCTGTATTTTCCCTAGATGCTTGCCCAAGGAAAGGGATTGTTTGGAGAAATCACCTCTTGCATCTTATTTTAGAGTGATGAATATTGTGCTATATCAGCAGCTACACATAAAATGTTTATGCTATTCTTTTTCAAAATTTATAGATCAACACAGACTATTTAAACATATTAAAAAGTAGTAGTCTGTAATAGACTGACTTCAGAACAATGGCTGAATTGGGAAAACTTCTTATTTGAAGGTCTCAGCCTTAGTTTCCTGACTCTTTATAGACTCACATGAATAAGGAGGTACAACTTTTTTTCCTATAACTTATCCATTGAGGCAGCTAGTCTCTTGACCTTACTTGGATTTCAGTGGCACAAATTTTTTAATTTATTAAATTAATTTTTTAATTTAATTTGGCACAAATGTTTTAAATTTGATTGATGATTTATTAAACCAGCTATTTCATGTCTTCAGCAGGATCTGTACCAATGGCACACAGTTGAAGAGCCATGTCCCACTGCTGGTCCAAATATCCAACCAGTTGTAAACAAAACAGAATAGAGTTAAGAAATTACAGTTAAGGAGTCACTGGAAAAAGAACCAGACCTACATGAGAACAAAACGATAGAAATTATGCTGAATACTTACTCTAAATATGAAGTGTCTCTGAAAACTTTCAATGAGAGTTTAAATAGTCCTTTCCCACACTGTAATGAAGAGAACAAACTGCTATCTTCTTGTAATCATAGTGAAGGCTCCTTTTTCTATAAATTAAGATTTCTACAGGTAACTATGGAAGTTAGTACGGGAGATTCCTGTCTGCTCAAACTGTTTTCCCAAAGTGACTAGAAGATGTAATAATAATATGATAATAATAATAATTAATAATAATTCATGATAAACTCAGAAAGCCACTGTATTTCCCAGTAGACTACTCAAAACAAACATGGCCGGCAGAGCCTGCTGGATAAAAAGGCAGGGCTTTAGTTAACAGAGAGATGTTGATAATTACCAACTGGCAGACAAAATAATGTCAAAACTTTGCTGAGAGGCTGCTGAATTGAGTTATACTTTAACTCTGACATTACCAGGACAAAATGTGACTATCAGCTTTATATTGAATATCCTCATCCTGATGAGGTGAACTGTTTTTCTCTGGATAGTCAATATGAACTCCAGTGTGGAGTGCTAGTGCATTCCCTAGAATATATCCCTGGAGTAAAAGGCTTCTGTATCACACACATTTGTTTTCCTACTCTGTCACAAATTTGACTGCAGGACATCATCCTATTCACAACCTTCTCTTGAACTATTATGGATCTACCATCTAGTTTACAAGGCTTTTCACATCACAGTAACAAAATCCCTATTATCAATTTCAGTTTCTTCTTTACTCAGTCTTTTAAAAAATTGTAAATTTATTTTGTTGCTTTAATGCAATCATCTACTACGTTTCTATATAAAAAAAAATTCTCATACAAATCCCTCTAGTAGGCACTTATAAGTCAAGAAGTAATAACCTAATGCTACCTATAGAATATAGGTTTTTAATATGAATTTTGCCCCTCCTTCTTACCATCCACAAGAGCAACAAATCAACAGGCTACACAGGGAGACTGAGATGCTCTGAATAAACAATACTGTTTTTAGTTTAGGGTGTGAGAATCCTCTGCAGGAAGCTACAAAATGTCAAGCTATTTGCTCGCACTTTAGATAATTTCAGATACGTTTGCAAAGAAAAAAAATAAAAATTTTTTTTTTTGCCTTGTCTACAGCAGAATATTCAACACATAGTGACTGAACCCGTGAGGGAACAGCAGTATGAGCACCAGCGATGCAGTATATCTTCAGTAACCATGCTGTTTTGGGTTCAGGCTTACACCCACCCACATATGTTGTATTATACCATTGCATAACCAGAGATCCCTGGAGCCTGGATTCTCAGTCTCTATGGCTGCACACACGGCAACTGCTGTGCCAATACAGAAATACTGATATCGTGTGCTGGTGCACCACCCCATCAAAGTGCTACTAGTGCGACTTTCCCATAGACAGAGGATATTTCTTCAGCCTTTTTATTTATTTATTTTTATTTTTTTTTGTGCTAGTTGTTAATCTAAGAAAGTGATATGCTAAGGAGAAAACTGAAGTGGTTCATTTATGTATATGCAAATTACAAATGCTTTCAATAATTGCTTATTAGTAGGCAGTCAAAAGGAGACTAATACGGAGTCTGCTATTAGTAAGACAGCATTGAAAATGCAAGAGGAATACTCAAAAATATAGAGATCTGCTGAAGTCAGTGGACTTGAATTTTAGAATGGGTTATCTTTTTTATTTGATGATGGTGCATAATGAATGTAGAAGACGTTTGCCCACATATTCAATCAAAACAAGTTTAAATATTTGCTTTCTGGAGTGTCCAATGTCACATAAGACCAAAAAAGATGACAGTAAGTTGCTTTATCAAAACAACTGTTCCTTTGTCTGTGTTTCAACAGCTTTAGTCACAGAGAAAAGAAGAATGGCTTGCAGGTGAAATAAGAAGCCTGGAAAGGTAAAAAACACCTTGCTGAGCTCCAGGAAATTGGTGAAGAAAAGATTCTATGTCTGTATTTTTAGCCTGGAGAAGTCAAGGGTGACCTTCTCACTCTCCACAACCACATGAAAGGAGGCTGCAGCTCGGCCTCTTCTCCCAGCCAGCCAGCCCCAGAACAAGAGCACACAGCCTGAACTGTGCCAGGGGAGGCTCAGGTTGGATGTCAGGAAGAAATTTTTCACAGAAACGGAGATTCGGCATTGCAGTGGGCTGCCCAGGGAGTTGGTGGAGTCACCGTCCCTGGAAGTGTTTAAGAGAAGACTGGATGTGGCACTCAGCGCCATGGTCTACATGACAAGGTTGGTCATAGCTGAACTCGACGACCACAGAGGCCTTTTCCAAACCAATTGAATCAGCGGTTCTGTGATTCTATGCTGACCAAGAGCAGGGATCATTACCATCCTTACTTTCTTTTCCCCTCTTCCGAAGTCTCAGGAATTGAATTGCCGGCCCCCTGCAATGAGGGATCCCGAGGGCCGGGTCGGATTGTCGGCGCTCGATTGGTGCTGCCTGCGCCGCGCGCACCGCGCTAGTCTCGCACCCCCCCCGCGCCGTCGTAGCCCTG
>NC_031774.1:29634044-29782818 GCF_001522545.3 Parus major | reverse complement strand
GCCGCAGGCGGGCGGGCGCCGCAGCCGCGGGGACTGACCCGGGGATAACCCGCGCGAAGGGGACGGAGCGCGCGGGCGGGCGAATGCCGGAGGGCATGGGGGGCCGGGACGCGGCCGGGCTTCCTCCGAACGCGGCGGAGCCGTGGGTGCGAAGACACTGGAGAAGGCAGCCCGCGGCCGGCGCAGTCTGCGGGCCGGCAGTTGCCGGGCCTGCCTTCTCCGGGCGGGAGGCGGCCTCAGCTCCCGGCCGCGGGAATGCCCGAGCGCGGCACGCTCCGCACGGCAGCTCCTTTGGGATGGCTCCTTCCCCTCCCCCTCCGGCCTTTACTTTGGGAATTGGGAGGGGGTGGGTGGGGATGCTTGTGCCTGTATGCTCTCTTTTGGGAGGGGGAGGAGGGCATTTATGATGCTGCTGCTCATAGCGCACGGATGATCCTTTAATAAACCCGTGGCACATGACCTGCGGTGGTTGCACAGAAGGGCTCCCGGAGCCGGTAGGGGTGTGACAGGCTGGGGGGTTCCTTTGCCGGTGTCTTGGCGGGTATCCCGGAGCCCCGCGGAGCCCCGAGGGGTTCCAGTGCATACGGGCGTCAGCGCCGTTCCTATGCAAGGAAGGGGCGAGAGATTTCGGCGAAATTTTCAGGCGTCAAGCTCAGTAGGTTTCACCAGGAGCCTGGGAAGACATGACTGTTCATGGAAAGCATCGTTGTGAGCTCGCTTAGGAGTAGGAGGATGCTTGGAGTGAAAGAGGGACATTGATGGGAGAGGAGGCCTGGCGTTAACCCTGATGTTATTGATTAGCTAGCGGCGTTTAACCCGAGCGGCGCGTTCGGAAGCGGCCCGAGCCCGCGGGAGCCCTCGGCGCTGTTCCTGTGCCGGGTGCTGATCCCGCTGCCGGGAGCAAGGCATGTCGCGGAGGCTGGAGCCCTTCCCCTCCTTCCCTTCCTGCGAAGCGCTTGGCCGCAAGATGATTGTGACGATAAACCGCTAGAAAAGCACGGTATATACAAGTGGAGATCCTTAGCGTTGCATTCAAATTCCAGGCAGCCAGATCCTTAATATGGGTAGAGCGTGTTGGACCAGATGCAAAAGTCACATGGGGTGGTTTGTTCCCTTTGTTCCTGAAGGATAGGACATGCGTGCCACTACCTATTATTGTAAAAGTTAAAGTGGGAAGGGAGTACTAACAGAATGGTCTTTGCGTTATTTTGTACAACTTCATGGTGTTTAACTTGGGTTATTATTTTCTTTTGATCAAAGAGTTGTAATCATTTTCACATGTAAGTTTTCCCAGAATGCAGTACCAGGCACATATGGTGTTATAATAATTTAAATAACGATTTGGTCTCTCATTAGGTTCAGATAATCTTTCAGAATACACTTACTTTGAACTGTAAATCCTGTTTGATCATTGTTAAACTCTTTAAGCTTTATATTATAATTTGTAATTTCATTGAGAAGACCTTCTGGTCTAATTTTAGTATTTTGTTTTTAGAGGAAAGCCAAATGGCATAACCAAACAGAACAGTTTTAGTTTTTCCCCCTTAATGTAATTATTTTGAATTCCAGGCTAAAAACTTTTACAAATAAATATTTTGCCATTTTGAAAGGGGACAGCTTGGTTTCTTACAATTTTCCTAGCCTTCTTTTTATGTGTGCTTGTAAACATTAAATAAAATGGTATACAAATGTCATAGCATATATTTGGCCAGCCTTAATTATTTTCACCTCTGGCATCTCCTTTAACCTGAGAAGAGAATATTTGTACTTTGGGGGATTTGGATCCCCTAGCAGTTTCTGCTGTTTCAGCTATGAAAAGATAGCAAATTAAAAAATGTGGTCTTCTAAATTTTTCTCATACAGATGAACTAATAATTGGTTCTTGAGCTAATAAATGCTACTGTATGAAGGAATAAGTGTAGAAATGAAAAGGTTAGGTATGTGAACTATATTTTTTTAACATTTAGAGTAGCTTAGTGATCAGAAATTAGATAATTAGCATGACTTCTTTAGCTTTTCTAATTAAGATCATAGGCATATGTTTGTTTTCATATGAATATATACTTGTGATCTTATCAGCACAGGCATACAGATTTATGCTCCTGTTAGATCTGGTATACTCAGTATAGAAAATAATCAGTACTGCACCTTATGGTCATATTCAGATGGAATTTAAATTTACTTAGGAAGGAGTAAGTCTGTTGAATTAATTTGGAATAAAGTTGTGTGTTTATTTTTAAATGAGGACATATGAAAATTATTTGGGCACACTGTTATTTTTATCTGATGTAGAGACTGATATACATGGCTGCAGAGTATATTGAAAGTGAGTAATGTTTGTCATAAAGCTTAGTTTCATTACATTGTTTTGTTTTGAGTAAGTTATTGTATTTAGTTTTGCTTGGTAGACCTCTGTGTTTGTGTATGTGTTGCCAGTTTCCACCGAGAAACAAATGTAAATTTTTCCACTTGTGGCAAATTAGGACAGGTACAGTGGATTAGAGAAACAGAAATCTTAGTTATTGTTTACCAGAGTAACTTAACTGTGTTCAAATGCAAATTTATGCAGAATGTAGCACCTTGGGCTTTTTTTACAAAAATTACTTGTTAATTTCTCTTGTACCCAAACTGTTGATGTATTTTAGTTAAGAGTCAATGGTAAGAGTAGAGTTGATAATTAGGACATTTTCTCAACATTAAAGAACTGTCTTCCTGTAATCAGGAAAAATGCTTTAGTGTATACAGCACCTACGGACTTGAAGACGACGCTCATGCTTATTTTTGAGTCTCTATATAGAAAGTTGTAGAGTTAAGCTTATTTACTGAAACAGGAGGAAATATACGACTGATAACAAAACTGTGAAACTTGTGAACTAGAGGTTTATGTCTTATGCACATAGGAAGCTTGCTTGTGGATAGAAACTTGAATTCTTGTCTTTGTGTCTTATCATTTCAAGAAGTTTTTTAATTTGTGAAGAGTGGAACTGTGACAGTGTCATATTCAGCACTAGGGCTTAATGAAGTGTTCAGATTAAAGATGCTGCTCACTTAGGTTCCAAACCTAGGTTTCCCTCTGCTACCTTTGGTAGGTACTGCAGGCTCATGAGCTACTAATAGAACTTCAGTGTTATGTTGTCTTGAGATTACTGTTACGGTAAAATACATTTTAAAAGGGCTGTGATGCTAACTGTCATACTGGGAGATTTTTGTGATGGAATAACAGAGTTGGACTAACAGTGTCCAAACCTTTGTCATTGAAGTGTTCTGGATATCTTCGTTCAAAACAGAAACAGTCATAGAGAAACAAGAAATGTGGGGTAGATAAATGAAAAAGAGGAGAGGTATCCACAGTTACAGTAAAGGTTGGATTCTTTGCATGCTCTCTATGTACTGTTGTGCATCAGTGCTTTCTTGGTAAAATACAAGCAAGCTTTTCATGTTTGGGATCTCTCTAACAGAACAGTTGTTAATCAGTTACCAGTGGTGTCAGGTTGCTGAACCTGGTGTACTAAGTACAGAATTTTGTAACGTTGAAGTTGGCTAGAAAAGAGGAGAAATTGTGTGCTCTGGCCAGAGTTGAATCAATATTAGGTCATCCTTCACTGGTGGTGGCATTGGTAAAAGTTATATAATCTGTGACCTTTCTTGTTTTGTCAGGGACTAAAGCTGACCCTTGACTGGAACCATCCAGAGAGTTCTGAATGATGTTGCCATCTCCACTAGCCCAATGGAAAAAACCAGACTCTGCCTCTCTCTGGTTGTTCCTATTTTGTGTTTTTTTTCCTCTCCATCCCCATTATTTTTTTATTTGCCTCTCTTCTTGTTTTCTCTCCAGTAAGCAGGTAATGTAGCTGGCCAAAACTCAAGGTTTTGTTACACTTTTTTTTTTTTTCCAAAATATTTGTGATAAAAATTTGTCAGATTTTGGGTTGGCTAATAACTCTTCATTCAGTTTGCTTTAGTGGCAGGTCTGTGAGAAAATCATCACCAGACATAAATACCATTTTTTGTCTTTGCTCCTCATTTTGTATTGTTTCTCCTTGTTTAGGATAAAGCTCTCAGACTAACTTTCTTTCAGGATAGGTTTAGTATGTTCAGTATTGCTTTAAAATTGGTACAGCCTTTCCTTTTCATAAGGGGATAAGGGGTTTAGGCCAATTTTTCTTCAGATACATTGTTCTCCCTTTCTTCCTCTGTGTAAAGATTAAGACATTTTCAATGATAGCTGTTGCCATAAGCCTACATAATAAAGCAGACAAATGTTTTTGAATGTGTAACTCGGACCCTGATGTTCCCATAACCCTGTAGTGTGAAAGATTACAGCGGTGTCTTTGTGTTTGTAGTGACTCTGAGCGTGGACATTGTGTCTGAATGTATCAGTTTGAAGCAGGCTTTCTTCTGAGATGGTGAGGCTCTTATCTACTTGAGAACTGCAACCAAAGAGGTTGCCTGGGCAGATCTGAAGTTCAGTGATATGAATGTTTTGTAAAAATTATCTTTGAGAAATGTGGGAAACAAAATACTTACAGTGTCACTATATGTTGGTCAGACTGTTTTAGAAATGTATAGGCTGTCTGTTTCCCAACTAAAAAGTCATATGCTTCTCTCCTGTTTTATGAGGTACCTTCTTATGACTTTCCTCTAAGTCTTCATTAATAACATGCAAGTTGCAGGATGTCTTCATGACGATGGTTCTGTTCATCTGTTCACTTTCATAAGAAAGTGGGAAACTTTCTTATAGAGGTGTGTGTGGGAGGGGGAGGACTGACACTAGGTTTGCTAGGAGTTATTGTCAAACTACTCTAATTGTCTAAATTGAAATTGCTTAGTTTTTTTTGTTTGTGATCTGACTTCTGTCTAGAATTACACCTTACTTCAAAACATAGATTAAAGGCAGTAGCTTCTCCTGGTAGCCTTAGTTAAAGAAATGCCGTGCTTCCATTAAAACTTTCTGGATTCAGAGTAACATTGATTTTCATCTTTCTCAACTGTAAGACTGCCATAATGTTGAGTTTATCCATAGAAACTAGGAGATTACCCTCTTTGCCATTTGTAGCTGGACATCTTCACAAAAGTGTTTCTTTTTGACTTTTTACATGGCTGTGATGATGAGCTTTAGTCTCGTGAATGTGATCCTTTTTGTACTCTAACTATGCTTTACCTTTTAAACTTAAAGAGGAAGAAAGTCTTTGCTTTTCCCCCGTGGTTTAGTGTACAATGTGTAACAAAAATAGGCTGAAATCTCTCTGATACAGCAGACTCCTGTACTTAAAGTTACAGTTGCTTGCTACAGTACTCTTTTGAATGGGAAGAAGTAGAAACACTGAAACTAAAAGCATCAAAAGAAAGAGATTTAAAACATACACATATAGATGGGAAATAATACCTGCTTGTGTAGGAAATGGCCATTAATTTTGGGATTTATATTTTTTATAGATCCAGGGTAAGAAGTCTTGTGTACTCAGTGTTTCTTGATTTGGAGTTTACTTATCCGAATACAGTTGAAAGACTTCCATCTTCACCCACGCTCCATGTCTGTGGTTCATATTTAGCAGCACAGAGCATACCCATTGCAGCATGTTTTCATTTACTTTTCTAGGTTTATATTTGTCTACTTTTCCAGTACTGCAGGAAAACTTTCCATGTTATTTATTTTAAAAATTAGTGATTGTGAATTTAATGAGGACCAGCTTAGTTTTGGGATAACCTTTAGTTGGTCTGCTGGCTTTGTTAATTGGACAGTAGCAGAATATGTGATCATCAGGCCATGTTTTGGAGAGTCTAGCATACAAAATTCTGATACACAGACACAGAATTCCACCTTTAATGTTGATTCAGCCTCAGCTGTCTGGATTTTTTTGTAGGTAAGCAAGTATACATTCTGTTGTCTGCGATTTGTGAGATTGTTATGCAACAAGAGAACATAATAGCTAAAAATGAGAACAAATTTTAGTTCTTGCTAGATATTATAATGTCTTGAAGTGTGGACTAAGTAAAAGAAATAAATTACATTCTGTTCATATACGTAGATGCAGTATGCAACTCTCCACTTCTTATGTTGAAATGGTCTTATATATGTAGTGTTATGTATGACAGAATTTTTCTTGAAAGTTTAACAGAATACCTGAAAAAGGTGTCCTTGGAGAGCAGGAGGGTAATAAGGGAAATGAGCAGGTGACAGCCTTTTTCCTGTGGGATGTTTTTAATTAACAAAAAAGAGCATAGCATTTTGGCTTTTATTTTATTTTTCACAAAACAATTGGAAAAATAAGTTAAAATTTAAAAAACAGTAATTGCATAAAAAAGTGCTTGGGAAAAATAGACTTAATTAGGCAGTTATCTTAGAAAATTTCATTTTGCAAGTAAGAGATTTGTATGTGATGTTTTGTTTTCAAACCAATTCACTGAGGCCTATTTTATGCCTAACTTGTCAAGTGGAAAAAAATTGGCATAAACCCTTAAGAATAATCTTGTGTGTACCTTTTGCAAAATCCTGCAAAACAGGGCTCTATCCTACTGTTAAAATGTGGGTGAATGATATTTTGTAAGGAATAAAATACATTGTCTCATAATATGAGATAAACAACAAGAATTGCACTGTCTGACTTCAATGGTTAGGGAATAGCTATGTATAACAAAACCTATTTTTGAGCAGTAAAATGTTTTTTGATACTTTTCCAAGACCTTCAAGAACTGACTCAACATTAATTTAGCTTTATATATGAGTTACCTAGAGCAGTAATTTTAATAATTCCAGATGTATTATGACATTTCATTATGTATTCAACATACAGATTGTATAAGTAGACCTATAAAAGAAATATATTAAGAATTGCTTGCGTACTTACAATCACAACTGTAGAAATACATATTTCTACTTTTTCCTTTTATAATTAAATTATATCACTTATTATGTAGTAAAGTGAAGAAAGTGAAGAAGCAGAATACACTTGGGCTTTGAACTATAAAATTGTTGTGTGTTTTTAGTTCTTACTGTGTGGTTATGAAGTTGTTGGTTTTCTTCACTGTCCTGTGTACTGTAGGGAACTTATGTGGAATATTTTTCCTTTAAAAAATCTTTCATGCATGTATATTGTTGGTTTTCCTGGCTATCATATGTGACTTTTGAGATCTAAAAGTGGAAGTAGAAATTAAAGTATATGTTAAATTATATGGTGTGGTTTTGTTTGGGTTTCTGTTTTTGGGTTTTTTTCACAGGTGTTATAGTTTGGATTTGTTGGGAGGTGGGATTATTGGTGCTTTTTTTTTCTTTCTTTAAGATGTATGCTGGAGGGGATTTAAATTCATACTGAAATCTAGGAAGTAAGTTGTTTATTCAGAATATTTTTGTGGGAAGTTGTATGGATAAAAAATAATACACATTCTTTGGGAATTAAAATGAATTGCAGTGAAGTGTCTTGCAGATCTGACTCAGAAGGAAAAGGCTTCTAGGACCTCTACAAATGATGCTTGTCATTAAAAAAAAAGGAAATTCCCTTTATTCTTATCACGCTGCTTCTGATGCTGTTAGATAGGCCACTTAGGAAAGAATTGATAGCAAGACCTGAGATGAGGTCTGTAAAGTCTTAATCCAATAATTCTTGAAGCAATATTGAATATGGTACTAGTTAGGAACTCTGCAAACCAACACACTTCTACACTGCTATTTCTTACCCCTTCTTAAAACAGTTCTCATGGGATTAGGAAGATAAATGAGATTGCCAAAGAGCAGATATTGTTGGGCAGGTATGTATCCTCCTACTAGGTACTTGCAAATCCTGTCTTAAGAAGGTGTGGGTGGCAGCACGTTTCTGGAAGATGATTTCCAGGTATTCGAACAGATATTGCATAGTTTCCTACTGACATGGTTCTTTCATATGATGTAGAGTAGTGGCAGAACGGTGTAGATGGTGAGAAACCAAAGGCTCACTGTGGATTCCCTGTCAGAAACTTCACCTCAGAAAAAAAGTGGGAGAAAGCAGCAAGATATCTAAAGTAAGTACATATCTGGTGAGAAAAATGCTTGGTGTTTCCAGGAAAACAGAAAAAAACCACCATAAGATTAAAGGGAATACATACTTCTCCTTTCCTCTTTTTTTAGCCTAATTTCTCTGGTTAGTGTAAGTACTCAAGACGTTAAATAAGCCTACAGCAAATCAAGGCTTCTTAAAATCAACTTCCTTGAAGAAATAAACTGTAAATTAAGCACAGTGAGGAAAAAAGTTGTGAAACACCTTTAAAAGAGAGTGCAGGGACAAAGTGTTTCTGTGGATAATATACACAAAGCTCTAGGGATGCTGAGATAAAGTTGCAACAGATTTTCCTATATGTGTAACTCCTGCTGATTAAAACTTCATCATTGGTGGTACATTCTGATTTAATACTTTAAAAAAAGAAAAAAAAGAGAGTATTATAAAACTAATCGTGTATAAAATGGAGTTTTTGGAGAATGCTTTAGTTGTCTCCAGGTTTTTCTCCTGTTTTTATGATGTACTGAAAGAATTCCTTCTTCGATAGTTACTCTAATGGTGTTCCTTTCCCTTGATAGATGTAATAAATCAGTGTGGTATAGTTCTGTATCTACTAGATTTGCCTGAATCTAAATCCAGGTACTTCTAGTTTTTGTAAAATGTACTTGATGGTAGGCTTTTTTAATGATTGCTGTAATCAAGCAGACTGAAATGTCTGCAGGGGGAATTTCTTTTCCTCCTAACCTTCTATTACAAGAGATTTCAAACCCTTCTGATCATGCAGACATTTACTATGGCATTAATTTAACAAAGTAAAGAAAAGAAGAAACCAGTAAAAATACGTAGAATAAACCAGGAGACTGAGGATTTTGAGAGTTTTGAGAGAAATCTCATAACTTTTTCAAGTAAATGTTACTGCAGGGTAGTGCTGTATGACATAATTCTTTGGAAAGAAGGCAAGGCACAGAGCTTTGAAAATTTGGGAATGGTCATGTCAGTAAGATGTGTGTGGTTCAAGTTGGGTATATTTGTTCCAGAATCTGATGTTTCTGAACCTAATGTTATTCTGATATCTATCTTTTAGGAATGTGCTCTGTTCCACAGTAGGAAGGTAAGCTGTCAAGCTTTAAGGTCTGATCTTGCAGTTAAATTCCAGCATGGTAAGAATTAAAGCTGTTACCAGCATCTCCAGTGTGCAGGACTTTCTTATGAGTGAGACTCGGGCTTTTTTCCTAAGCATTAAAAATCAAAATGGAAACTGTAAAGTTCATGGTAAAAGCAACTGCTGAAAAAAAGCAACTGATGAAGAATTTCCTGTGATTGTTAAGCTCCAAGGAAGCTCACCTGCCTGTTCCTATTTCTTTATTCCAAAGGGTATAGCTCTAGTTTATGCACAATGGTTTCAGTACATGACTTTTCTCTTTGGCTTGGCAGTTGATCAAAGAGAATTAGAGAAAATACTAGTTGTCATTTCACCGTTGTTTTGTCAGAAAAGGGTTCAAGTAGACTTTCTGTGACTGCTTTGATGAACAGAACATCTTTCTGGAAAAGCCATCTGAGGCAAATTTCTGTATAGCATTAAACTGGGACATCATGGATTATCTTTAATATTAGAAAAATCTTTTAATTCCTTGATAGCATGTCTTGTATTCCATTATTGTTATGTGTAAGTTGCTGTGAGGATTCATCAAATCATAAGGGAGATTTTAGATGTGAAATAGTAATAATTTTCAGTATTTTTTACCAGAATAGTAGCAGCTTTTAGTATACTCCAGAATAATTTTAGCAGGTTTTCACATTCAGATTATTCCTAGGAACCTTTCTCTGCAGTGAACAAGCACCCGCTAAAAATGTTCTACCTGTGCTTCAGCCTCCGGAAAGTAAATTCAGCTGTGCATATGAAAAGTATGCTGAGGAAAACTACTTTAAAATGAATGGTTGAGATCTTATTAGCATCTAGAAAGTAGCTAATGATTAGGGCACATTCAGGAGCTTTTTCAGTGTTTTAGATGTTGGGAAAACATCAGCCTGGAGCCATTTGAGGCAATAGTAAAATATACTAATTCCTTCAAAGTATGAATTTAAACTTAATAACCCCCCCCCCCCCAGATGCTGACATTCCAACTAGCAGTCGTTGCAGGAAAAAAACTCAGATGCAGATATTCCCTATATTTGGATAATTAGATACTGTCTCAATTCTTCAATGATAAGTACACGATTTTTTAAAAAAATTTTGTGCTGTACCTAGGTAAGTCTTTTGACTGTAATTCAGTAGGTTGCCTTTGGTGATTTCATTCAATGTAAGTCTTTGATATCAAGTACCGCTGCTTTAGAGAAACAGATCTTAGTACTGGGGACTTCACCTGCAGATTGTTGAGTCTGCTTTGCCTCACACTAGCTCAAAACCCATGGAGTGACCTCAGTAATTGTTGGAGTGCATTAGGTGCACTTGTGGAGTGCATCTCATTTAGTTTTGTCCAAAGTGAATTCCGTATTCATACTTCGTTCTTCTCTGCAGTGTGAACCAAAGTGTGGTGACTGGGGACTCTCAGGAGACAGCTTAAAAGCCACATTCATGAACCAAGCTCAAAAACTTAATATAGACATTCTGTTGTTTTTTGCCTTCACAGGGTTATGTGTGCCTCTTAAAATTCTTGTGCATGCCAGAGGGGTCTTCCAGTAGGTAGTACTAAGGAGACCTTCCTAGAAATGGAAGGTGACCAGGAAGATACTGGCTCTTGAACTGCTTTTGTGCATTTTGTAAAGGTGATGTGGGTGAGGGCATATAACCTTTGAATATTTGGATACTCTAGAGAAAGTGAGATGTCTTTCATTAGCTAGCCTTGAAATGCCTCTTAAGATAGCCCAAAGTAAAGTCTGGTAGTATGTAGAAGTATTTCAGATGTCCAAAACTAGCCATAGAATTACAAATTTTTATAAAACCTGTAGCTGAGGAAATGACAGAAAAAACATGTTTAAATTAATCCTTAGTTTGAACAGGCATATCTGTACCTATCTGACTTGTCCGGTAGGAAAATACATGCAGCACCTTTTCAGGGATTTTACCTTCCTGCATTCACTACATCTCAAGGTGAGGTACTGAGAGAATTTTCTTCTGGTGTACCATGCAGTCTGCTATAAGTGGCCGCTGCTTTAGAACCAACAGGTTTAATCTTGGGCATGATTCTATCATCACTCTCCTTGTTCACTGCCATGCTGTGCTGTGCTGGCATAACCGGTTGTGTGGCTGTGCAGGCAGGGAAGAGAAACAGATGAAAATTAACCTGCCAAAAAAGAAGGATCCTTTTGAGCTGAGTCAGTTCTATGATCTGGTTCAGCACTGAGCTCTGCAGACTTCTGCTTCTGTAGGTGAATGGTGACCAAGGCTGGCAATTTTTTACCTCTGTTGTAAATATTTTCAGTTCTGTTCTGTCTTACTTCTCTTCTATCCTGCCATTTTTTTTACTCTGTGCAAAACCAACTTAACTGGCTAACCTAGTGGAAAACTGCTCTTCTTTTGAGAAATTAGATTTCTGTGGAACAAACTGAATCAACTCAGCAAGGGACCCTCAGCAATGCCGGTTTGAGGGAGGAGCTGGATTGTACAGGTGGGGTAGGTAAAAATGGGAGATAGGACTTCTCTTTCCTCAACACAGCTAACTCTGTTTACTTCACTTGCATCAGTTGTGAAGGTGGTCTTCCACTCCTTAATCTGGCTGTGTCGCCTTCTTTGTGCAACTATTGCTTTGTCAGGCCAGGTGTCCTCCTGGCGGTATTTACTAGGTCGTCCTCATGGACAAGCAAGGACCCTGCCTCTGCTTAGTAATAAGCAGTAAAAAAAAACATAGTGAAGGAAGGGAAGGATTTGCCTATTACAGGAAATTTTTCTGAGGAGAGGATAAGTCAAGACATATTTTTCCATTTTGTATGTAAAGATCTTTGAGTGATGTAGTAGTAGGTAAATATGAAGGCTATGCTACATTTGTACTTAGCAAAGAGCTGAACATCTGAGAACTTGCATGGTAGGTAACTAGAAGAGCTGAATGTTAGATTTCTGCAGTGTTAAATTTGGAAAGTGGAAAAGGTGAACACTGTTACACATTTACAGGCACGTAAGGTCACTTTATGAATGTATTAGTTTTTTAATAGTCAAAACATCTAATGTTTAGTTTTTCTAACCTATTGTCTTGACTATAGTATGCCTGACAGAACTAATTTGAAGACTATATATGTATAATTAATATGCATACACACACAAACATTTATTATAGTGTATATCAGTAATTTTTAAAACAAGAAAAGTGACACATTTTTGCTGGGTTTGGTTTTCCCTTTTGCTCGAGGGCTTTCTTTGGCACCATTCAATCTGTCATCTTACTTGCACTCAGTATAGTTTTTCTAAGCATATCTCTAGCTCAGTCTAGCTATTATGCTAACTTTGAGGCTGCTGGCCTGCTATGTACTAAATTGCAGATGATGTGCTACTGACTTATTTTTCTTCTGTTGGACATCTGTCTGTCTACCAACTACTTAAAACATCTGCATGCAAGATCATCATGTGATTTTGTTTTGGCCCTGCATACCTTCTTGCTGATGAGAACAGAGTCACTACCTTTCTTTTGAGTGAACTGTTACCCATGTGACTGATGGAGGTAACTGGAACACCCAGTATAAGGCATCAGCTGTTTGGACAAGTCAGGCTTTGAGATTCTTGATATTTCCTTAAAATGGGGAAGGGATTGGGTTGAAGATGAGGATAGTTAATTGTATAATTGTGGTCAGTGGACCATGTGTAAATTAAATTTAAGTCTTTAACTACAACTCAGAAGCTTGCTGGTCCATGCATTTGTCTAATATTGTATGTTTTCATGGTCTCCATGGCTACTAATTATGTACAGACCATGGTTTGGGTATTGAAACGCCGTATGCAGAGATAAATTGCAAATGTAAGCAACATCTTCGGTATTAAGGTATATCTATAGTGGAAGTGTGATTTTTGAAATAGCAGAAAATACTGAAATCCTGTAGTCACTATAAAAATCATAACATAAAAGAACAGTCTGGCTAGAAAAATGTTAAGAATTCATAATAAAACCACAATTTTACAGGAAGTGTGAGAAAAAGAAACTATAGAAGGAATTAATAACCACGTTATGTAAAATCAAAACAGTATCATAAGGGATAGCTTCTAGCAAAGAATGTAAAGACCATGGTTATACAAATGTGGTGTAAAGGCTGTTAATGGACAGCAGACAAGCTCAACGGAGAAAAGATTTGTGTGCTTAAGGATTATGCATTTGTAGGTAGGTGCAAGCATCCTGTTCACTAGAAAAGCTTAACCAGAACAAAATTAGGATATTATTGCTCTATTCTTCCCATAAAAACAAACTAAATATTCTAGATGTTTGTAATCCCAGTAGCCTCTCCTTAAAAATCCCTCACTGAGCCTCATTCAAAGCTGACAAATATTGAGTCTTTTAGCAATTCTTTATGAGTTAGTTTTTTACTCCATTGTGTTAAAGGTGAAATTAATCCCACCTAGAGCTCTCATCTGTCCATGAGCTCTCATTTATCCCAGCAAAATTATTCCTATATACGGTGAACAGAATGTGAACTAGTCCAGATGATAGTATTTTGCCAAGCCAACTTTCAGTGAATTTCTTTCCGTTTACTATGAGTAAATGCTTGTGCCCACACAGTAGAGAAGGGAACAAGTTGCTGCCAGTGTAAAGAAAGTGGGAATTTTTTTCTTTTGCTAATAATGCATGAGAAAAACGGATCTTTTGCCAAGATATTAGTAGCCCATGTATTTGGGAAGTATACTGTTGCCAGGCCCTCAAAACTTGTATTTTTACTGTAGTGCACTTTTATCAAAATCAGAAGTTACATTATTTGAGAAGATTGCATGGATACAATTACACTTGGTAGCCTTGTGCACCACCCATTGACCATTGATTTCAATTTCAGAGGCAGTGACCTGGGGCTACGTATAGTGCTCCAAAACTCAATTACCAGTCATTCACTTAATCATGCTCACAGAAGCATATGCTGTTTGTGTGTCTGTAAGATATTTCTCTCTTTTTTGGATACAAAATGATCGGCCTCCTGGTTTTGAAGTAATTGTGCTACTTCTGGTGATGTCTGGTTGATCTGTGAATCTGCTCCTGTTTTACTTATGTCTCATCTTCCTTCAGGAGACCATTTGATTCTGTTTATTTTAATTTTCTTTATTAACCTGTATAGAATTACTGGATATTTATTGAAGTTTCAGAATTTAATTATAGCTCCTATTACAACTGATTAAAAAAAAAAAAAGTTTTGAAAAAAGGTGATGAGTGGCAAAGTACTCCCAAGAGTTTCAGCCGTTCCTTTTCCCCCTTAATCTCACCATGGATCAAGATGCTTGAGCATACTGCTTTCTTAATGACAGCAAGAAAATAAAGCATTAAAAACCTTAGCTCTTCTTTAAAAACAATAGAAGATAAAGACGTGAGGCCAACAGATTCCTTTGCTGTAATTTTCTTCCATGTCTGACTTTTCATCTTTATATTTGGTGTAGATTGTACTGGCTAAATACTGGAAATGGCTTTTTAGTGCTTTTCTGGTATTTTTCATTGAAAAGACTTTTCAGTTACTGTTATTTCTGTTCTTGTGCAGGTTTTATTCTTTTGTGAATTGACAAAGGCATACTTCCTTTGGGACTGACTGTAATATCTTTCATTGCCTGTAACATGACAGGTTATACTGAAATCTTTCTCAGCAGTGTTGTTTTCTTGTTTATTTTTTTTTTCTTCGGATGTATGTGTCTTTATAGAACTTGTTGATCAAATACATCATATATCTCATTGAGATTATTTTTGGTGTTAGATGAAAAAGTCAACCTCTTGAATGCCATTAGATTGAGTATTTTCTTTCAGAATTTCTACTAAATGTGAAGTGCTTCTTTTCTTGGAACTTTTTTATTTGTACCTGCTTTGAATTGACATCTTCTGGAATCTCAGGATATCATCAGGTTATCAGGTCAACAGTTGCAATTACCTTTTTCTCATTTCTTTCTTACTTTATTTTTTTTTCTTAAATCTGGCAGATGACAGGGCATTTCTTCCGCTTTGCCTCACATTCCTGAATGACTTCATAGGCAACTCCATGAAAGGTTTTTTCCCATAGTCCATCTTTCTTGTATTAGCATAGCTATGAGAAGAATGTGTTTTAATTGCTTGTAAATATTACCACTTTTGACCATGGTTGTTTCTTTCATTTTGCAGCCAGTGATCTTTCTAATAGTCTGTTGTGCAGGAGGATATATCTGGAGAATGAACTGCTTTAGTGCAGTAAAAAGGAAGTAATTGAAAGAAATCACTAAAGGATATTGTGGTTGGTGCAGCAGCTGAGCCCCCACCCAGAGGCTTACTCACTGCCCCCAGGCAGGATGAGGGACAGAATTAGAAAAGCAAAAGTGTGGAAACTCATCAGCTGAGACAAGGGCAGTTTAATAAGTGAGGGAAAGGTGTGTGCCTTAATGAGATCAAGCTAGACAATACCCACTGCTCTCAATTTACCAGGCCAGTCATCTCCTTGTAGAAAGTAGATTTTGTTAGGCTGGTCTCTGTGTTCTGCTGCATTTTTTTATACCTGTTAGCCAGACAAGTAGAAAAGTCCAATTTTCCTTTGTATGTGACCTTCTACCAGACAAAAAGTACCAATAAGAAATTGTATAGCTTGTTCTGCAAATTTATCTGCCCCCTTTGTTCAGGAATGCAATTTGTAGATCATTGCAAGGAGCCAATACCCACTGTACGGCTTTGCCATCTGGTACAGATCCTGTAGGATGAAGGAAGACTTTTATGAACATATTTTGTCAGTTTACATTGTTGGTTAATGGTTTGTCTACAATTGGTGAGTAGCATTTTTACTTCTCTCCTGTGTTAGCTTTTTGTAGCTGCTGAAAAAGCTTAGGTGATTCATCTCCTTTTCTTGTCCCTTCAATGGAATGGAAATTCAGCTTCCATACTTTCAAGGAGTTTCCTTCATAAGGAAAATAAAAAGTATACATTCTAACTGTAAGTTCCATTTGAGTCAATATAGTATATTTGCCCCGTTCCCCTGGGCTGTTACACAACTATCTAATGTCAATTACTGTGCATTGATGATGCATCTTAAGATACAAACTGTTTCTTTAAATTTTTGTATGTGAATGTAATTGAAGAAAATCCTTTTTTTGGGTGCCAAAATGAGATCATTTGAGTAAGGATGCGATTTAAAGCTGTTTAAAGCTCACAGTGCTTCACAGCTTGACACAGTTCTGTGATTTATTCTATATTAGATGTAATTTCAGATACTAGGTTGTAACTGATAACATTATTCACTGTGCATGAAGTTTTTTCTGCCAAAATACATTACTTTTTATTTATACATTATGCAGATTTCTTTTATTTATGTAAGTACTTTGCAAATGCTCAGGTAAAAAGGTAGTGAACTAGATAGAAACTTATATGCTACATAAGGCTGCATACTTAAGAGTTTATAAGTCTCTGAGGACAAGAGCCAACACCCAACTTACATGCAAGTCCTGAAATAAACTTGAATTCTTCTATTAGCTTGGATTCACCCATAATTAACTTTAGCTACTCTAGCCTGACTTTTAAAATATAGCTTACTAGGTAAAAAACACTTGCTGGTTATTTAAGAATTTCAAGAGAACTAGTATAATGTAATACATGAGTTAAGACATCCTAGAAGACACAGTCAATTTGAGTATTAAATGAGATGCCATTTATTAAATTTGTATATAACAGCCTCTGCATCAAGGGCCTACATACCACTTATTTATTTATTATTTTATTTATTTATTAAACAAAATTTAGCAGTTGAGAGATGCTCTTAGAACACACATGATACATTTATTTCAGTTTTTCGCTTTTGAAAGAGAGTGTTTTTTTCAGGATTTTTCAGTGCTTGAATATGGTTTCTTACTAAGCCTTTCCACATCAGGAAACCAGGATCAAATGTCTTGAAAGTGTTGCGTGAACACAGCTTTGTTCTTGAACTTACTCTTTATAGTTCCTTGTTTTTTTAACAGAATACTTTTGTATAGCATTTGTTAGCTGAACAGCTAAAATTCTGCTCAGACAGTTTGTCTACTCTGTTTTAAAGGAATGCCCATATGAACTCACTAGTCTGTTCAAATTAGGTAATTCAGAGAAGTATAATCTGTATATTAGAATTACATAATGTATATTTTTGTGGTATACTTTGCTCTAAGAGAGGGTTTGGATTTTCCCTCAATGTCTGTCATTAACAATATCAAAGCTTTACCTTTCTGGATGAGGCTTAAAGTGCAGTCATTAAAGTAAAGGGAAGACATGATATTTAAAAAGAGTATTTTGAAAGTAACAATTATCTATTTCTTTGATAATTAAGGCTTGCAAACCTCTGAATTTACTGAGGCACTACTAGTCTACTGGAAATGACATACATGGATACATGTTGCATTCCTCTTACATCTGAGTAGTTACTTCTGACTGCATCCATTCTTTCTCCAGGGCTAAGAATTTGAGATGGGAGGTTGAAGAAGCTCCAGTAGTGTTAACTTAATGTGGTACTCAAAAGTATATAACAGTTTCTAAAAAAATGAACAAACATTTCACAGTTAATTTATCATATTGATCAACCTATGTGAACATTACCTTTCTGGTGTGTCTTCAAGGCTAGGCTGAAGATTTTTGAATGAAGACAAACAAAAAAATAGTACATGATCCAAAAGATGCAAGTTGAAAAAAAAATAAAAAAAAAAAAGGAAGAAAAGCTGCAGTTGACACAAGAAGGTGGTTAAGCGTTAACATATAGTGTGATGATGGATGTCAGGGGCAGAGGAGGGTGTTAAGTCATTGTTTTAGACTTGTGAGGTGGATTTACTAGAGTTTGTGTGTTTCTGAGCAGAAAATATTGTGTTGATCCAGTAATTTGGGGGTATTTTTATTGCTCCAGGGAATGCTGTATTAAAAGTAGAAGCAGCTTTAAATATTCTTTAAAATGGAATGCATTGCCTCTCTCTGTGGAGCATGCTATTAGGAGCTATATCCCTAGCTACACACTTGTGAAATTAAAAAAGCTTCATGGCTGGAAAGGTGCCCAAATTCTGAGAAATCCTGTCTTTCTGAAGAGAGAAATAAATAGTCAATCAAAAATAGGTATCTGTAATGCTTTGTAGGCTAGATCCAAAGAGAGCCATAGATGTGGTGATATTTCGGTATCTTAAACTTCAGTAGTTTGGACCATGCAGTGGAAGGGAAGAGAACAGGGTTCAGGTATTTGCATTTTGAACTATTGCTGAATTTTCTTGGCCTGTTAAAGGGCAAGTAACAAACCAGAAATAGTCCCTGGAGCAGGGACTAGAATCTAGGTCTTCTCTCCCAGCTGAGCACCCCGGTTATTACCAGGCTACAGTGTGATCCTTGTTAATTGTCCAGATGCCATAGCATTTTAATTTTTAGCTGGGTAGTTACCTAGCTTTAGCAGACTAGAAGCTTGTTACTATCCAGCCTTTTAGATTCCTAATTAAAGTACTCTTCTGGGAAATAAATGCATGGTTTTAAATCCCCATATGCTAACAGGGAATTAAAGCCAAATTCCTTGCCTCTGTGGTACTCGCTGTAATCTGGTATGTATCTCCTCTTCTGGATTGGTAGTCCCAAGCCATTTGTGTACCTTGCAGTGCTGTTATATAGCCGTATACAAACCGTATATAAACCGTCCTTTCACTGGGGAGTGTTTGCTGCCTCAGGTGTAATTTCTGTGTTACCTTGCACATGACCCTCCTAACGTGTCTGGATGGAGCTTCAGCCTTCTATAAAGTTGCCACCAGAAAAATTAACTGTATTTATCATTTCTGTTTCTAGGGAAATCCTGTGGTGTTTGTTGGATGACTTTGTATAAGACTTGAGGGCCTGAATTTTGCTTATATGCAAAAATACTTCTATTACATGCTGCCAAGAATTCAGAAGCCATGCAGATGATGAGAAAACATGATGCTTATCAAGTATTTTAAAATGGTAAAAGCAGAAGCACTGGTTTTTGTTGCCATTTAAATAAAAATATCTTAACAGTTAGAAAGTTCTGGGGTCACCCAGCCTGGATGCTGTATTAATGCACTTGAAGGAATAAAGCTGCTGGACAACCAGATTTCCTTTCAGTTGTTTAAGTAAAATAAGAACAATTATTTTTTTTAAGAAAATCAAAATAACTAACAGCCTGTTTTACTTAAGAAGGTTTTTCTGTCATGGCTTCTCTGATGTAGTCTTCTTCAATGTCTTTTCAAAACAAAAATTATTTGGATATACTTTAAGATTGTAGCAAGTAGGAAAAAAGTTTTGGAGCACTCTCCCCAGCAGTCTTCCCCACAACCTCATTGACATGCCATATGATAAAAAAAATATTAAAAATTATTAAAAAAAAAAAAGAAAAAAACATTTGAAATCAGTTCTCCTCCCCTTAGTTTGTTGCCTTCCTAGATAAATAATTCTAAGTAGTTCACTGCATTTTTAAATTATGTACACTTAGTATTTTTACAATTATAATTTTCCATCTTAATATTTTGGTAGCGGTTGTTCTATGCAAAGTGATTGGTGTCAAGTTTTTTTTGTTTTGTGTTTTGGTGGGGTTTTTTTGTTGTTGTTTGGTTGGGGTTTTTTTGTTTTGTTATGTTGGGGTTTTTTTGTTGGTGGTGGTATTATGTTTGTTTCTTCCTGAAAAACAAAAAAGTGCTGATGTGACCATGTCCATATCTTAGCTAGCGGGTGCCTTTAGAATAAGATGGTACTGCATCATAATTTCCTGATGAGTTACAGCATCATGATGGCATGTGCTCCCACTCAGAATCTATTTTAAGAAAGGACAGAAGCACTTTCTTATAAGTAATCTTGTACTCAAAAATACTGGGTTGGAGTGAAGAAAGTCTACAAAGTAATGATGTTCTTTTTGGAGATCAAAAGAGAATTAATGGAAAAGTAATTATTTAATCTGTATAGTTAAAAAAAAAAACTTACCAGAAAAAAGCTTCAGCAGCATAATCTCTCTTTTTTGTATTAGTCTGTACATCTGTCCCTATAACAGATTCATATAGCAGAAGAAATATTAAAGACTTACTCAAAGAAGCTTATGGCCCTCTTAATTAGGCAAGAGCTTTCAGAGACTGTTTAATGTTTAACGTTGTAGCAGCCCTTAGAAATTGCACCATGTGTTTTGGAAATTTGTTATCAAGTTTTCTGTGTAACAGAGCATCTGATCTCTTTGCTAAATTGTGCCTATTTTGACACTGGTTTCAGTTTGTCAAGAAAATGTAGTTCATTTGAGCAAAATGATTTTAAGGAGCAAGTCTTAAGAGGCAAACACTTCAGTATTCTGTAAATACTGACCCACTCTTGGACAACTCTGTGTTTTCCCACAATATAAGGGTCCTGAAAGTGTTTGAGGATACTGTGTAGAATTAATGTTCATTAAATTGACCTTGATGAGGTGAGCTCAGGTTTTTATACACCTGTTAGTTCAGATTAGCTGTATTTTAACCCAAGATCACTGTCACTCAGCTACATACACTGTAAACTGTTACAGCCTTATTTTGCATTTAGGAAACAGGGCAGCTGAGTACTATATAATACTACTATATAACAGTACCACTATACAGATCAGTACTATTACAAGAAGAAAAACGAGTACAAACCTAAATATTTCAAGTTGTGAGCCATACCATTTTCTGGTGGACTAGAATATTTTTATATTCTTTCTATGCTGTTTTCCTATGAGCTTCTCATTATCTGAATACAGCTAAATCAAATGTGCTATTAACACACCACTATTTCTTGAATGGCACGTGGGAATAATCAAAATTTGAAAAATGGAGCACAGAAGGGACTGACTTCACCTAGCTTGCTTATTTTTACATTAACAAAATGTAGGTAAGAAATCTTTAGGTCTCTGCAGTCTTCACTTACAAAATTAACACTCTGTATTTAATGAATGACTGCAGTGAATATGTGTGTAGCCAGAATTGCATGATTAAATAATTTGCTATGGTAAGTTTAAAAGGCTATCACCCCAGAGTATCAGAGGCTTCCTGTAAAACAAAATAACTGATTTTGAGAAACACAGAAACTTCCAAAAGAAATTTGACTTATAAAGCAATGTTACATTTTTAAGGTTTAATTAGATGGGATCTGCTGTGAGTAAAAAAGAGCTCTTTTTTTGGAAGTAGGTATACCAGTTTTGCAAAGCATTCTTTTCTATACCTGTAATAAAATCATCTCTCTGTACTGGAATTCGACATTTTATAGGGAATAAATATTTTTATGGCAATCTCCTTCTTAGCAGCAGGCTTTACATGTTAAGAATAATTCTGGTGGAGTTAGTGTACTGATTCATATCCAATCAAGAAATTGAAAATTTCTCAGAGGATGCAGTTTCTCCCAGGTCTCCAAACAGTATGGTGTTTTGGTCATGCTTATTTTTGTGACCAGGTAGCCTGCAGGCTAATTGTTTGATTTGTGTTTAAAGGTGCAATGTACACAGAATATTCACTTCATAGATTCAGAGGAAAAAAACAAACCAAGCCCCAACACTACACCAAAAACATGAAGAGGAACGTTTCCTTCATGACTGACAGAGCATTCATGTGAGCAAAACACAAATGAAAGCATATTGGAGATACCATTTTTGAAACACTGTAACACTGTAAGTGCAATAACTTGCTTTATTTAGTGTGCTTGATACTGGCTTTTGTTCTGTTAAGCAGATAATCTGTCGAGGTTTGCTTGAAGTATGGAAATGTTATTGTTTTGAGCTTCAATACAGGTGTAGTTTGAAGAACTTCTCTTTACTGACACTGTGTGGGGGAGTACATTTCTGAATCTCAGTTTCAGATAACATGAGTATTGTGTATTTGCCTGTAGTGGGAAATTGGACTTAACCAGGAACTAGTGAGATCAGCTTGTTAACCTGTGCCTCTTGAATTGGTTGCCTGATTGTGAGTTAACAATAATGTTTGCCTGATTCCGTTGCATCTCAGTCAAACTGTCAATAAGTCAGTAAATCTTCCATGTACAATTTTTTAATGTGAAAGAGAATATTGCCTTCTGAGAAGTCTCCCTCTTCATCTGAAAAAACTCAAGCGTGCATTTCAGCTTGTTGTTTCAGTTTCCACTAATAGGATAAATTCCTGTTTTCCAGCTGCCATTTTTAAATTGAATAATATAAGTAATCTTCTCCTTGGATGGTCTTGTCATAGTTTAATGTGCATGTGACACGTTTTCTGTTTCTGTATTTAGACTAGAAAAATGAAACTAATATCTAGGATCAGAGAACACTTATTTTTTCCTGTCTTTCTTGGTGTTCCATAGGAAAAATGTAATTACAGTTCTGTCTTAGATTAGAATCAATATTGTATATTAGGGTTAGTTACTTAGCATTTTTACTTATCCCTTTCTTGTGTCTCAGTTTAACTCTTTATTAAAACACAAACAAGACATCTTTTCAGGAGTTTTTAGTCAAATTCAGTAGTTCTTTAAATAATGTATTTATAGTTCTATGATTGCAACACTTTTGTAGCCATAATTTCATTTAATGGTGTTTCAAAGGTAATGTTTTGATCAATAAGGAGGCCTCAAATGTATATAATTATGTATATATCTGTAAAAAAATCTTGCTATTTATCTACTTAGCAGTGTGTCTTTCTTTTTTTCAGCTTGTGTTTCCTATGGAAGAGGCTTTTGCAAATGGGAACTGTTACCTTATTTTTGAGCACTTTAATTATTTTCAATAAAATTTGATAGACGAATAGCAATATCAAAAATTTTAGGCATCTATAGGTGCCTAGAATATCCAGCAAGGAAAGGTAGAAGGACCATCCAGCAAGGAAAAGACTTCTGTGTGAGTTCATCACTTCTCAGACAAATGGCACTTCATTCATTCCGTCACCTATGGAAATTTGGTTTACTGAAGGAACTGAACTGAATGTAGAAACACAGAGGATTCAAATATGTATTTACTTGCTTTATGTTGGGACATCATTTAAGCCATATAAATAATTTTTTATAATTTACTAGTAAACAGTGACCAGTACAAAATGTTTCAAACTTATTTTCAGTTCACATCCAGAAAAAAAGATTTTTCTGAAGTGCAGTAAATTGGTGGAGGATGTGTGTGCTTTCGGTATGTTATATTGTTTTTTGGTCTGCTTTCTCACAGTAATGGCTTGCCTGTTTCAGTCCTGCTAAGCTCTTGATTGCTGTGACACATTCTGTTAATCATTATTTTAGGATAGGATGTTGAGTTGCAGGACTATGGTGTCGAAAGATATGTGACCGAAACGGAATTCATCTCAGCTTGCAGTATAAAATGAGAAAGAACAATGGGTTGTAAATGAGAAGACATTGCACCATGAAGGAAGAGGCAAGGAGGTCTCTGCACAAGTGAAAATTAAATTTAAAAAAGAAAGGTTCTTATTAAAAATTTCATTGGGTACTCTAGCACAAGACAGCTGAAAGTAAGCAGCGGAACTTTTTTTTCCTCCAAAACAAAATGTCGGGTTTGATCTATGATTGTGCCATAAAGGATTATAAAACATGCTCTGGGTGTACAGAGCTCTTTTTAAAATTTTTTTTTTTAAATTTTTTTTTAATTTTACAGAAACTTAATGAGCAAGTCCAGGACTATACTCTGTGTGTTCTAGCTCATTTCTCCTTGCACAGTTTGTTATAGACATGTTTTTCCTGAAGTTGCCAAAATATGAAACTGCTGAAATTTTTTTGCTCCCAACATGTTGCACTTTAAATAGTGACTCAAGATTTGTATGACTTTCTTAATATACTGTTCTTGTTTTTATGGAAAACATTTTTTTCTATGGAAAACAATTTATTTTTGTAAATAACACTCAACTTTTATTTTCCATGCAATGTCCATGGTCAAAGGTAAAGACTGAGTGGCAGCTGGCAGATATCAAAGAACTGCTTAGTATGCTATTCATATTGTCATATTCTCTGTAGAAGATAATTCTAAAAAAACCCTCTGTGTTCTAAAAAGTGTTACAGAAGTTCATAGCATTAAATGAGTGATAATGTTTTTAATTTATTCAGATATACCAACATTAGGCTTTTATGTTGCATTTCCTCTTTCTTTATTATAATACCTTCTTCCAGTCACTCCCATCCTCACATCCATTATTCTCTCCCTAACCCAGACTACGCAATAATGTCCCATTTCGCTTGCATTCTTTCTGTTCAATTACTCTTGGAGGAAACGTGCAGAAAAATCAGTTGTAAAAAGAAACTGGATTATTCCCATGCAGTCTGAGTGCAGAATTGGTGCAGAATGCCAAGATCAAAATTATAGATGCTAAAGCAAGTGTTTCTATGAAGAAGTAGTTTGACGGACTGTAGAAAGAGAAATAACATTTTACTTACAGTCTGCTAATTACAGAAGGTGTACTCTGTGATTTTTAGTGAAGTTCAGCTTGCATAAAAGGGAGAAAAATCAAAAAAATCAGACTGAGCATATATAAATTGAGGCAGCTAGCTAAAGGAAAGTCAGAAAGAGCAGCTGAATGGTTTGTGATGCTGTGCAATCCATTTATAGTCATTATATGAGACTCAGAACTGGAATGGGGGCTGCAAAAGGAAAGGCTTTAGTTTGCTGACCTCTAGCTTCTTCAAATGGTGCAATGTATTAATCTTGGTTCTATCTAGATCAGGAGGCCGTTACTGTGCCCTGCATCTCCCCTGTAGCCTGTGTACCTGCATCTCCATTCTGTGAAAACCAAGCTGTGAAGGTGTGAAGGAAGCGCTCCTGCTTCCCCCAGCAAGGAACAGGCACGTAGCCATCGTAAGCGCTACTCGGCAAGAACGGCAGAGTACTCTCCTCTGTTTCCCCGGGCTTCGGTGCAGTATCAGAAGACCAAAAAATTAAAGGTGACATGTTGAAACTGCAGGAGAAAGGAAGTTTTTACTAAGAAAATGATGTAATTTAGAGGGGGGAAATAGATCAGAGAGGCTGTCAAGTTAAATGCAAAAGTAAGAAGGCAAGCCCAAAAAAGACTTTTGAGAATCAACTTGCTAAAGGCATAACACCTAATAATAACTAATGTTCATGGTATCAGGGAGCTGAAAGTTTATCAGTGGTGATGGGGTCAGTAGCTGATCAAGATGTAAAAATAACAGTTGAAGAAAATAAAACCATCATATAAAAGTTAAGTATGTTTGGAGAGTTTTTTTATTTTTTTTTAACATGATGCTATTTCACCTTGAAGATTTTTAGCAAGGGTTACTTAAGCTGGGGTAACAGAGCTCTGAAAGGAAGTGTTTGGTTGCTTTTTTAAGGGAATATTTAGGGTAATTATAGCAACTTCAGACCAAGAAGTCTGGATTCTGCATTGATCACACTTCAGAAGCTATAAAAGAGACTACTACGTTTTCAGCTTATCTGCTAGTGTATTGGGGAAGGATTGATACAGATTTTCCTGAGGTTAATTCACTCAGTCTGCCAGAGGGTTTTAAAAATATCTCATGATGCCTTCAATATGAGGCATATGATATAAATTTGCATTTTCAAAATGCTTCAAATGGCTCTTAAAGAAATTAAAGTGGCCTGCAATAAGAAGCAAAGTCCTTCTACTTAATAATCAGTTGGTAATTAAAAAAGTGTATGAATAAATTGTCAGACTTCTCAGTAGAGGCATTTACAAACAGAATCATGTAGGAATCAGCTCTGCAGGCTATGATGGTTAACATAAGATAATACAAAACAGCTTCTGTACTATTTATTGCTTCTCATACATCAAGTTGCAGGAGGCATAAATGAAATTATAGGTTAGTAGTTTTAATTATACATATCATTACAATGTCTTTGGAGTTAACCTATACTTGGATAAAATTTGTACTTCTAGTCTTTATAGTTATAGTATGTAGTAGTGATCAATTAATTTTTTACAGTTGCTGTAAAAAGATTTTACTTGCCATTTTTAGAATCAAGGTAGCATATGCTATTTATATTTTTACATAATTTTACAGAAATGAGCACATAGATTTGCTCAAGTATGGAAAAAAATAATTTGGCAAATGGCAAATATTTAGGGATTCTACTGATTTCTTTGAGATTTTGAAAACACTTTCTTACTCTGTAAAATACATTTGATACTGATTTCCACTAAGACTGAGATTTTCCCATTGTTATTAATGATACTGAAAGCTACATGGCCTTACTAGTGATCTTAGTTTTAAGATCAGGGTCATTAATTTGGGGTTAGGGAGGAATTGTCTAATGGGTTAGGTTGAAAACAGTTGTACTTCTTTAGTCTTTAATTGTGAATGAAGTTCTGTTTCCTCAGATTGTCTGAATCACTGGATGTATTTCTCTGTAATTTGGCTGGATACTTGCTGCCAAAGACAGAAATAGAATGCAAGGACTTGGGAGGAATTGAATAGTGAATGTTAATATGTTACTTTCTAAGTTCCTTGCAGGAGAATCTTCTAATAAGCACCAACTGTCACACTGAAATTAATAGGAATGCAAAACATCACACTCTTTATTCAGTCTTCATGTAATACAAGCTTTTTTGCTTAATTGTCTTTGTCTTGTCTGTTTTTTAGACTACAAATCCTAATCTCACTTGGGACCACCTACTGCTATTGCAATGCAAGTCATATTTAAAATTATTAGGAAGTACTCTCAGTGTCTAATTTGTTTTACATATGCTTAAATACTGTTGTAAGTATATTTACACTAGAAAAAGTACTGCTTAAATGTTCTAAATTTAGGGGTGGAGGAGCTTTGTGAAGACTTCTTACTTACACATATTTAGCATTCTGTTGTGAATTTTCCCATTAACTTAAATTAAACGTTGGTGCTCTCAGTGGAAATGAATATGTAAGTCTTCACAAGGTTGTGTTTTAAGTGCTGAGGGAACAAGTGAATACAGTTGGAAGAGTGCAAAGTAACAGCATGTGTTTGCCTGTGTGACTGTCAGTGGTCAGAGCATGAAGTGATCTGCATTGCAGGATTGCACAGCAAACAGACAGCATATTTGCAAATGGTAAATAAAGTTTCATTTAAGATTAGCACAGCCATACATCTCCTGAATTCAGTGCAAATAACAAAGGTGTAATATTATCTGCAAATGACTTACACTAGGATTTTGTTCCTGTTTCTAAAGCCACTGAGAATTAGATAAAAGCCTGAAAATACTTCAGTAACTATTTGTAAACTCTTTTGTCTTATTTACTTAGTACCCTGATTTCTCATACAGTGTTGCACTGTTGTCAAGCTGTGCTGCTTACTTATGATTGGTATTAATAGCATTTACATTCATTAATATTTATGAGTTGAAAGTATAGATGAGTTTTTAGAAACAGTGTAATGTATTAGGGTCAAAAATCAGGGGTAAAAACCAGAAAGTATTTTGGGCTGCAGAACAGCTAGAGAAATTGAACCTGGGAACTGTGTTTCACAAATGAAAGATTTGATTTGAATATAAAATTATTTTCAATAAAAGTGGAGAAAAAGGTGCAGCCAGTGTGAGAGTGTAGTGCGACAATGATGGATGCCAGAAGTATCACCTGTGTCTCCCACACACTCCTTTGCTGTTAGAGATGAAGGCAGAATCTGTGCCGTAGCTCACCAAGGTGTGGAGTGCTGATGAGGCATTTGGCCCGGCTGGATCTGGGGCCAGGCCTGTGGTGTCGGCTGGTGTGTGCACAGTGCATCTTCAGCAATCCCAGCCCCTTCCAGCTTATGGGATCTGAAATACCTGTCAAGAAATAATAACCTGAACTACTGAATTTGTTTCAGCTCTGCATTTCAGAACTCTAGGGTAGACCTTGGCTTATTTAGTCCATCTGTAGGCTTATTCTTTGATAGGTTTATGCGGGAAAATGCAGATCTTGACCAGAACTGGGTTGCCCAGCACATTGGCCATCTAAATACTGGCTTCTTGCCTTCTGCTGTAGACTTGGCCCTAGTTTTGGCAAGGAGGTAAAAGAGTTCAGCTTTATTTTCATCAAGTAGTAGAAATTCTTGCCAGTTTAGTAATAGATGAAGGCTTGGCAGTATTCTTGATGCCCATTCCCCTGCTTCCAATCTTGGCCTTGAGATTTTGGCAATACAAGTTTCCTGTGCTGTGTATAACCATCATTCTACAACAGTTTTGATCTCTAGGCATGGGAAATAAAAATTTATGGTAGATAGCAATTATTCAATGGGCATCAGATTAAAGTATTTTCAAAATAAGCATTTTATAAAAAAAACCCTCCAGTGTTTTTTAGTTGAACATTGCTCCCAAGAATCCCATTAATTCAGCCTGCTTGTCAAGGAATGCTTTTCCCTTCAGTAATAATGAAGTTGGTGTGGTTCTTACTTTACAAGAAGTTTTGCTGTCCTAAAATTGGCAGGCTGTAGGCAATTCTGTGAAAGAGAGCTGATGCTGTTCAAGAAGAATTGCAGCTTGCAGTTCTATGCAAGTGACCGACTAAACAAATAAAGTTCATTTTAAAACAAAATCTGTTCTAAAGGTTTGGATTTATTTAGCTGGGGTTTCTTTTTACGATTGTGGGGAAGTGCTGCCATGGACAACTTGAATGCACAGGTCTAGAGTGTGCTGTCAGATTAAGGGCTTTGGTTTAAAATAACACATGCTGTTGTTCTGCTCAGAATTTTAGAGTTCTATATTCAATTTTAGAGTTCATCTGAGAGATATCAAAAGGCAGTATTGAGAGATGTGCACGTGTTAAATGTAAAAATTTTCTTATAATGCTAAGCATGCCTTTGGCATGTTTTAGATTTTACAGTGGTGTAATACTGTCCATAAGAAAGAACAGATGACAGCTGTACATTTTTGTTACTTTATTCCTTCAGCTTTGTTAGAGTTCTGAAGACTGAACTGCGTGCAGTTTTCAGTAGCTTCTCTGGGTAAAGGAGCATGTCTTGTTGCTTCATGAATGCAGTAGTGCTTGCCTTTTGTTCAAACCTCTTGACTGTTGTCCCTCTCACCAATTGACACAATACTCACCAATTATTTGAATCTAAGTAAATTCTTCTAAAATACAACAGTTGATTGCTCTAAATGACGGAAAAGCCTATCTGAATGTGCTAACTTCTCTGTTGGTAATGAAGTTATATTTTTTGTTGCTGCAACGTGTTTTGCATGTTTTGAAAGTAATTTTAAGGTTAGTGATTATGAGAAGGTCTCAATGGAATTTGGTCATGCTGTAGCAGAACATATCAATGCTTCTTGCAGATCTCAGGTTTGTCTGTCTAGTAGTGAACTACCTCGTTGTTGGAGTTTAACCCCAGTCAGCAATTAAGTGGCCGTGCAGCTGCTGGCACTTCCCCCTCCCTTCTCCCTGCTGTGGGGAGGAGATTCTGAAAAAAAACCTCTTGGATTGAGGTGAGAACCGGTTAATAACTGAAAAAAAACCCAACCCAAAAACAACAGCAAAAACAACTCACCAAAAGACCCAAACACAACCAAAAAACCACAGCACTGTACCAGCTACAAAGAAGAAAATTAACTCTATGTTAGGTGAAACCAGGACACTTACAAGGACTTTTAACAAGTAACAAAGATGCTTCTTTGCTTTTAAAAAAATATCTTTGCAATCTACTGAGCTCAAGTGTTTTTAAGATATTAACCTAGGATGACTGAGTTCTTTGATAATGGGAGTGCTTTTAAAGTAACTTATACACAAGTTTACATTTGTAGAAATGAAACTTTTGTCTGTCTTAAAAAATGAGTCATCATTGTCTCTAGAATTTATAGAATGAGCTGTCATATGGAAGCATAGAAATTGTTTGGATAGGACCTCTGGAGGTCTTGTGCTCAATCTGAACATCCAAGCCACATTTTTATTGCCCTTGCCCCATCAAATTTGTAATTACAGTTTGGATAGTTTTGAGTTGCTACTAGGTAACCTTTTAGCTGCTTCTTTGCCAGATGACTGAGCAAGCTTAACTCCCACAATCTGTCTTCTTTGTGCGTTTGCTCTGGGCCCCGACCATCATGGTGCTCTCTACTAGACCCTCTAATTTTTCAACATTATTCTTCAGCTAGAGATCCAAAACTTAGCCCATTTTTCCAGGTGCAGAGTCACAAGTGCAGAGTAAGAGGGAACAGTAATTTGCCTGGATCTGTTGGGCACCCTCCTTATTTTGCTTAGCCCTCAGGTTTCTTGGGTTCTCTGGGCTGCAGTTCTGATATTCATCAGATTAGCTACTTCCTGTAATAAAATGCTCTCTACGAATTTCTTGGGGTGTAGGCTGTCTCATCATTCAGGATACTGATATAAGGAAAAAAGACCCAAATGAAAAAAGCACTAAACAATTTAAAATCAACCATTTGGGCCCTAGTATTAATCTCTTTGGTATTCCGGTCTTTACAAGCTGCTAAGTGAATGCTGACTCATTTATTGTTACTTTTTGATCTAGGCAGAATGCCTGATTCTTAACCTAACAGTTTACTCTTCCATTCTGTGTTTCTCAGCTTCCAGCCAATGCTGTGTGAGATGATACCAAAAAACCTCACTGAGGTATGGTTCCTTGAAATCCATAGCTTTCCCCTTAGTAGTCATATCATTAAAGTATGCAGACAGGTTGGTAATTTGATCTTTGTAAAACAATGTTGGCTGTTTCTGGTTACCTTATTGTCCATCTTGTGTTTGAAAATTGACTCTAGGAGGGCATGCTCCATGTGGGCTTCTTTGGTACTTTCTAGTTCAGGTTATCTGGCCTGTTCAGTGGGTCTCTTCACCTTTTTTAGGGATTAGCCTTTTAGGACCCGTCAAACACCTCAACTGTTAGAATTTTTGGTAGCTGTTAGCAACCTCATAATCACATTGGCCAACCTTTTCAGCTACCTTAGGTGATGCCTTCTAGCTCCAAGGGTCTGAATACAGCTACACTAAGTATTCTAAAACTGTTGGTCCCATAGTATTAGTTTCCCTGCCCTTTCCCAAACCATGTCAGAACCTGCAGTTATTTGGGAGGAAGCTTTGTCTATATGGAATAGGAAAAAGAGACGTTTCTGTCTTTTCTGCGTCACTATCACTGGGCTGTTTTTACCCATCCATCAGAAGAACCTTGTTTCCCTGAACCTCCTTTCCCACTAACAATACCCATAGGATATTTTCTTGTTATCATTTATGTTCAGCAAAACAAGTCTTCCTGAGTTGTCAGTGAGTGATGCTTTTAGTCTACTCTTTTGTTGCCTGTTTCTCCGTTTATGTTCTACTCTTGTCATCTTCTTGCAGAAAGAGAGCATCCTATCCCTAACTAGGTGGATAAACACATTTCAAATTACTGTGAAGAGCAGAGGGGAGGTTGTTTTTAGGATTTACTTTGTTAATGGAACTTCAAGTGGCATAGTGTTCTTATACGGCTTGTCTATAGTTAGCAAATTGTGACAAAGTAAAAGGGATTTGGAAAAATATCTACAATAAACCTTCCTATTCCTATCAATATGCAGGGATTGTAAAGGATGTTTTAAGTAGCTTCTTACACTTGTATTTCTAGTCAGTCATGAACATCATTTTACCTCTGCAGGCTAGGAGAAATCTGCATTTACTGTTTGAGCTGCATAGTACCAATTATCATTAGACTTTAAAACATGGGAGTTAAGAAAAATGAATTATGGACAAAGTTTCAGATTTAAGTGGCAATGTGTTAATGCCCCTTAATGAAATCTAACTATTCTTTCTTCAGGTGTTGAATTCTGTTTCAGGATCAATGGCTTCAGTAGTCAATCTTTCTGAGAATAGAAATGTGTGATCTTAAAAGCTTAAGTCCTCCTCTTACACGTGACTGTTATTTGTCAGTAAAAATAAATTGAATACTTACTATTGATTCGTCTTTGCAGAACATAACAGTAGGCAACTAGGACTTTGTTTTCCAAAGTGTACTTTGTGTTCCTCTTTGACTGTTGACTACTCCCTGTCCATGCCTGAAGCACCCATAGAACAAGCACCTTTGGATGTGAGATCACTAGAGACTTTCTTTAGGCTGAACCAAAGCTCTTGTATTTGTTTGGTGCTATCTGCCAGTAACGGACAGGAAGTCTTGGATCAATTGATATTTTCTAGATAGACAAAAAGATCTGCCCAGCCAGAAACTGAACAGTGCTCCTAGGAGCCATGATATTTACATGGTCAGAAAATATATTATGTGGAAGAAAATTAAGTATGCTGAAAGTGTGCTGTTTTACAAAAATGACTCTAACAACACAACTCCTTCGATCTTTCCAGCAGAGAGGTTATTTAAACATATATTTACAGTCATCAGCAGTAGTAGTAGTTATTTTTTTTCTTAACATAGAATTTTTGTTTAATTTTGCTTTCCTCAGTATTCTCTACTGCTTAAATTCCACTAGTGATACCTGTATACCTTTTTGTGTGAGGAAAAACAAAATCTACTTGTTGAACTGAAAATTTCTTTCATGTGGTATGAAAGATGATCATATATGTAGCCCTCAAGGGACAAACTGAGAGAGTTCTACTTTCAATTCCACTGAGTGAAAGAAAAAACATTTTTAGGGAGATAGTTTGCTGTAATGAAGTTCTTAAATCCCCTATAAATTGAGTTTGTTATGCTGAGTAGCTATTTACTGACACTTGTGGTCATGCAACTAAATTTTCTACTGATAAAAGTCTTATTTTTAGTAGTATGTCACTAGATAATTTGCAGTTACATATGCATTTGCCTTTGTTTATATGAATAATTTTGAATAAAGACCTCCCCCTATCCCCATAAAATAACTCAGTTTTATCTCTGACATGCATTTGCCATCTTTATTGTTGCTATGCTTTGCCTGTGTCTTGTACTGTTCTTGGTGTACTTGAAACATTGCATTTCCCAGACTTGCCTTCTGCAGCAGACAGACTCCCATAGGCCTATTTCTCAAGTTCTAATGTTAAAAAAGGCACATAACAAGTCCAGATATTTTGCTTTTTCATTCACTGAAATTGCTGTCAGGGACAGGTTCTGATCTATGGAACGTTACCTTGGCAGGAGCAGAGACAGGAGTGGCCGTTGGATGTTAGACATTCAAGGGAGCTGTGAAGAGTCCAGAGCAGCCTTTGCTATGTTCTCCGACTTGCTTAGATTGACTTCTTTTCTGAAATAACTACAGTTTTTTCAGATGCTTTTTATTTTTTTTTTTTTATGTAATATTCTAAATGGATCTTTTTATTCCAGAGATCTTTACAAGTAAAGCTTTCTATTCCAGGATCATTTTCCTGTGCCTGATGTTATATCTTGATAACATGGGCAAAGCTCTAATTACAGATAGTAAATTTGTCTTTGCAACCTTGCAAACTGTTCCAGAGACATGACTAATTTTTTAATGGCAATGCTTCTAGAAATCATACAACAGGGATATGAACCAGGCACAGTTAATGTTAGTATAGAGATTATTATTTCTGCTCAGAATTGCCAAGCATACATGACATACCTTATGCAGAATATCCCCTGGGTCACTGAGTCATATTTTAATATTACACCCTACTTCTTACGTCCCACAGTGGGATGACTTTATAACTCTTTTTTTTTTTTTTCTTCTAATTACAAGGGTTATGGACTATTGTCTGTATCCTGTATTACTGACTTAATTAAAGTTTATTCTTTATTGCTTGAAATTTGATAAGGAGTTGTCTAGAAGATAAAGTAGCATTGAAATCACATAGATTGAACATGAAAGTATGATATTTCCTTTTGCAGCAATTGTTGTTCTCCCTCTCCTTTACTGGGTGTTTGTTCCCATACCAAGTCCAGCCCCGTTTGTACCAGCACAGCGGTTTGTGGAGCTGCAGTGTAAGTTAGAGTAGTGTATTCTTCATGATTTTTTTTTTTTATGGTTTTGTGACTGTGTTTGACTTACCTGTTTTTTATGAAATTGCTGCAGAAATTGTTCTGTTGGCACAGCAAAAGGGACAGTCAAGGTGAGGGCAAGAGACAATAATTTGATACTCTAGGCTGACATTTCTGCTAAAGTTAAGCTACGATGTGTACTCATTACATTATACTACTTCGGCTTTGAAAGCCATTTCTTCAAACTAACAGACAAAAATCTTGTCCTGGAAACCCTTAAGCTCAAAGTTACCACCTTCATCTGATCAAGTTTTAAAAGATGTATATTTCTACCTATATCCTGAGAGAAAATGATTAAGTTCTGTGGTATGGAACTTTCACATCAATCTGGTGTGTGCCTGACCATCCTGAATCCCTTAATCAGTGACTGGAATCGTCCTTGGTAATGCAGACATAAAAAGCACATGAAGAAGAAGGGTGTCTATTTATTTGGTATGCCAGCATCTCTTCCACCCTGCTAGATGAATACCTCAGCAAAGATGTTAGAATCTGCATTGTCTGACAGGAGGAGAAAACCTCCTTGAAGGGAATTCTGTTCTCTAGTGTCTTTTGTTTCCTGCTTACCTTTCTATGTATTTGATTAATATTCCTGGAATTACTGTGACCTAGCAACACCTAGCTGCTCTACATGGCCCTGAAAATACGTTGGAAGTTCCAAAATGCATCAAAATTACTTTTTAAATTGTGCTAAGAACCAATGCTTCATTACGTGATTTGGTACATGGTCTGTAGTGGCTGTTGCCTGTCTTGGTGTATAATGGATTTTTTTTCCCCATTGGTCTCCTCCCTTTTGGTGGAACAGGTACAGTCTGGGCACCTCTAGGCTTTTGTCAGTTAATCAGGATTGCTTACAACAGGTAGAACTACAGTAGTAAAAATATGTTTAAAACGTGGTAGGCTTATTCAGAAGCTGAAATAGTTCTTGAAGGCTTCTCGTTTTCCCTTTGGGGAAACACTAGCTTTTAAAAAATAGTAAATAAAATTAAATAGAAAAGTCAGTAGAAAATGATATGACTGTATAATTAGAGGCAGGTCAATAGTACCAAACTTGGAAGTTGGACTGAGATTATTAAAAGTACTCAATTACTATTGAGAAGTTTATTTTAGAAATGTACCTTGTAAAACCTAGCCTAAATATATCGTGCTTTGTCTCACTCTTAGATCTGAAATGCAGACAAGTGACGTCTCTCTTGAGATAATTATTTTAGTTTGAAAACTTCCATTGTGGAATAATGCCCGCTAATTCATTAGTGATGGTGAATCCTAGGAACATGTGTGGTATGTAAGAATCTCACAGAGTGTGATGAACTTTGTTCGTCTTTATGAAAGGCAGATCGGCTGCCACCAAAGGTAAATCATCTTTGAGCTCTAAATGAGAAATTCATATATAAAAGCTGTTCTGTTGGATAAAACTGTAAGTTGCTGAATGTGATTGTGTGTAAGCTCTGGGTACTTGGTGATTCTTTAAAGCATGTATGTTTCACCTAAATAAGCATGCTGGATCTGAGAGCTTTCTGTCAGAAACAAGTGATTTTGAAGCCGAACAGAAGCTATAATAAAAAAAAATTGCAAATGAATTAAGTTTTGCCTCATGGTTGATGCCAGAAATTTGTCTTCAACAGGTTTTGCACAAAACACTAAATACTTCATCTTGGTGTTTGAGAACATCTGCCAAAGAAAAAGATAGCTGCCCACGTGTGTTTCTTTCTGCAGCCCATGGAAACTTTTTGATGTTAAGACACTTCCTTTCTACTCGTCTAAATACACTTTTGAGATACGCCTTCTTAGTCTGATATTCTAGAAATTGTTCTAGCTGTTTGTTCAGCTAGTCATGCCTGTCCTCTTCCCTTCTTTCTGCTTATGACGTGGCCTAATGTTTAAAGTAGAAATATGTATTCTTCATGAGTTCTCTGATGCAGGGGATTTTTTTCAATCTGCTGCCTCGTTCAAAGAGTCCTTTGAGGAAAAAGTATTTTGTTATATTGTCTACATGCTTCCTTCCAGCATGTGTCTAGTTTTCATCATTGTTTTGTTTCTCTGAACCTGTGATCCCTAGAACTGAAAGTTGCTTTCAGTTTGGTAGCACCTGTTCTATAAGAATGAAGGAAATTAAACATTTTCTCCTGAGTAGTATCTAAAAGATCCATTTGGGTACCATTTTCTCTCTGTTCCTTGGTCATGGTATGGGTTCATTGACTGACAGGTTTTTTGGGGTGGATGGTCTCCAGAGGAATTGATATTTCTTCCCCCTTAAACGTGTTCAGAAGTGGGATTGAGGGATATGACAGGTCAGTCTTATTTCCACTGTCATATTTTTTTTAAGAAACATGCTAAGTTTCTTAATTATTAATCTCTTTTTCCCTGTAATCTGTAGAATTTTTTTTTGAGCAAGGAATACGTATGTTGGCATCAGCTAAAATAGGCATTTTCACTTTTTGGAGGTATTTGGTATGCTATGCATTCTCCTCGCTGAGATGTGTAACACACAACAGGTTTTGGATGAGAAGGATGTAGAATAATATTTTGTTTCAAGCAGTTTTGAAAGAGGTTAATGGGCCACAACCTACAGGGTTACCACAAAATTTTGGATGTGGTTTTGGGTTTTTTTTCATGCTTTTGCATCATCTTACCGAAGTGTGACAGCAGATGCAAAACAAACTCACTTTCGTACTACATAGGTTTAGTCTCTTTAGGTACCCAGATAATGCAATATTTTGCAAGATAGATGTGATATGATGTATTTCTACAGAACCTTTGAGGTTGCCATTGTCAGGATGTTACTTGACTGATAAAGGGAAGTCTTCCTTGCTGGCAGCTTATCAATTGAGTGACTCATGATTATTAAAACAGAAACTGCAATAAATATATGTACAACTTACTATATGGATTAATTGCGAAGGGTGAAGTTACCTATTTTTATGTCTGTATTTCTACATGATTTTGAGAAGTGGGTGAAAAAGCTTTAGTTGCAGTTTGAAATAATCAAAGTCCTTTATTTGACCATGGATCATTAAACTTGTCCCGGATTCTCTCTTGCAAAGTACTTTTGTTATGGTTCTGTATATATGTTTATGTGTATACATATATTTATATTTAGGTTTTACTTGTTTGTTTTAAGTAAGCTGTAGGTATGTCAGATGTCAATTTTGGCACAGAATTCTTGAAGCTTGGTGCTGGTGGTAACTTGCATACTGTAACATTTGAGATACCACTTAATCATGAGAATGTCTTTATCTCATAATGCCTGTAGGCTTTGTGTATGAAGACTGTTCAAGAAATCATGATGGTTCTTGTGGCTATTAGTGATCAAGAAAGGTACTGCATAGAACTCCCTTTTTTGCTTGTGTAAAATGAAGTTATAGGGTAGGTGTGACCTGAAGGTCTTAGATGATCTCTATAAACAATAAGATGAAGATAGGGTTAGGTTTTGGGACTGTTTGGCATTGCACTGGCCTACTGCAATTGCTGATCTCTTAGGGAGTACTTACGTGGGCAAACTGCACAAGATTTTCAAGATGAGAGAAGGAAACAATTCACTGGCTAGCTTCATTTCTTTTCCTTGAGAATCATTGTTGTGTGTTCTAAATTGACTCCATGAGTTTGGGGTTATAGTAGCGTATCTCAAACTGCTGGATGTGCAGGAAATAACTTTTTTTAAAAAAATCTGTTCAGATACATTTAACTAGAATTTGCCACTTTTCTTACTTAAGCTTCTGAGTTTCAATCTGTTGATTTATGCAAGTGTTTACCAAAAATGGAACTCCCTACAAGTACTGCTGAACAGCTAAAAATGTTACAAGTGCAACTGTTGGTGAGATTCATTTTTAGAGATACAGTGATGCATTGTTACACTGTGTTGTGCATGGCTTCTAATAATGTAGGTTTGGTGGGTTTCTTTAGTATTACAATTTCAGTTATATTAAAAAACCTGGATTTTTTTTTTTGCAAGGAGAATTTCTTAGTAAAATATGGTATGTGGAAAAATTAATATCAGGGTTGTAACAAAAAGGACCTTTAATTTTTATGTGATACATACTTCTGTCAAGGAAAAGGTGGCTCTTTTAAGTATTGTCTTAGGAATATCATGCATTTGCACAAGCATCCAGAATAGATGAGAAATATCCTTGTGGTAGGATAGCAAAGTCATAAACAGCTTTCTACATACTGTTATTCATTAGTTGGGGTTTGGTTTCTTTTTTATATTTTTTTTTATTATTTATCTGTTTGTTTTCTTTTCTGCTCATATTTCACTGTGAAATGAAATATTCTTTAAGGATTTCATGTCTAACAATACAGGCTAACTCCTTTGAGCCATGCATCTATGTTAAATTGTAGTACATAGTAAATATGAATAATATTTTATGTTCGAAAAGTCAGAAAATACAGAAATCAGAATTAAATGAACTAATTTTGCAGCTTATGCTGATCATAATTTGATATTAATATTGATATGATAAGATATGATAACATAAAATTGTCATATTTTATCAAATCTTACATCTTTCTACTTTACTTGTCCCAGTCCTGATAATGACTGGGACAATTCACTTAAGCACAAGTACAAGTGCTTAAGAGGACAGCAGAAGTGTTCTAAAGTTGAAAGGTTCTTTACTTCTTCACCAACTTGATGTTTTTTTAGGGCATTAGCATATATGCCGCATATCAAGCCAAAATGACGTGTTAGTTTTGACTGTTAAAAGGAAAACCAGACAACTTTTGGACTGATTTTCTTTTTTGGTTAGTGGCTCCTGGCTGAGAGAGTTTGCACACTTATATCATACTGCATTCCTATAGATCTCATTTGTGTGCTTATGAATTTTATGTCTTCCTGAATATCTTACACCTTGTTTTGCATTGAATGGGAAGCACTTAAGAAGCCAGTTATTCTGTTGTCATTTTGTTCACATACAGTTTTATTAATTTTCTTTTCAATAACTGTATCTTCCTAGTAATTTGGCACATTTTTGTGTAGATAACCTATGCAGTTTTTAAGAAGCTTCTGAATAGGATTTGTTTATGCTGGTGTTGCAACAAAATAGTTGCACTTGTCACTGGTAATTGCTTTGAATTTCTTTTCAGTTATGAAATCAGCTGTTTTATTTTGCATAACTGTATGTTCATTGCATTTTTTGTAAGGAGTGCATACATTTGGGCTGATAAAAAGAGCTATTTAAATTAATGGAATTTAAGATTTTTAATGGAGAAGACAGTAAGTCATGCTGAAAAGGTTTAAATCCCTTCTGACACTGTAGCAGGAGAAATAATCTTTCAGTAGTCGTTTCTTCTGGTTGTCAAATTTGAAGTACATGTAATCCTTGAACAAATTGCTTCCATTTACACAACATTTGTATCATATAACTGTATATATGAAAATTCAGTGTCTTGCATCAGACTAATATGTCAGATTCCAAATACTATAACTTTTTTGATAAACACTGTATTCTGTAGTATCATCTTTATTAATATGAAGCACAAATATGCATTTTTGATAGCATATAATTGAAATTGGAAGTGGCTTTTCATTTTGCTGCTATGGATGCACTAATCTAAAGTACCTGTTTTTCTTAGGATGTGTTTAAAAACGTCTTTAGGTGTGTAAGGACATGTTTAGGTGCAGGAGGTAGCAGATGAGGTAAGTCCAAGATAGCACAGGACATGGGAACAGCACATTGCATTAGGGAGGGTCTGTGCCTAAGGCAAGAAGCCCTTTCCAGAAGAGATAGTGGCTTGTGTTTGAGGAGATGTTGTCAAAGTCCGGCTGCATTTAAGAAATAGACTGCGTTAATTAGGAAATAGGCTGCATTAATTAGTGGTTCTTTGTGTAAGACACCTTCCCTCTCTCCTAACTTAATGTATTTCTTTTTGGATCTTGAAATGTCTTGTAACTTTGATGTCATTTTTAATTTAAGTAAAGATATTTTTTTCCTTGCTCTACATGAATGCTTGTACTAATTAAAGAAAAAAAACCCCAAATCTGTATTTAATATTGTTTATAAATTAAATTTTAATTAATATGCAAACAAAAATAGTAACTGAATGCTAATGAAGCTGTTTGGGAATTGGTTGTCAGTCTGAAATTGTGGAATATCTTTCAATCTTAAGTAAACCCTTAATATGCTGAGTGACTACTTAAACCGAAAACGAGAAAATGTAATAGGAGACTTCCACAGTGATTTTTTAAATTTAGTTCATTCCTTTTCATATTTAGTGAGTTTTATGAATCTTTATGTATACCACAGGAATTGGTAAGTAAATAGATTAAAGAGCAGTGAGGTAGCTGTGGAAATATCCAAGAGAAAAGCTAGGATGTCTGTATGGATGGCGCTTCTTGGCAGCTCTCTCGTATTCACACCCTGGGCCTGTTCCCAGTCTGTGAGTGTGTTTCTGTGTATATTTGCAATTTTTATTAGTGATAAATATCATGGAATGTCTTAGAGAATTGGAAAAAATGTAGGAGTCTTATTGTATGCGGAAGGTTTGTGAAGTACATTGTATATATAATTATTTACAAATTTGTAGTGGTTAAGTGATCTCAACCGACATCTGCCTTCTAAAAATATTATACAGACATTATATATCAGCAAGAGATTTTGAACTGTTTTGGTTTAAGTAAAGAAGGTTTTTTGATAGGGATACTGTGTACTGTAGTCGTATGCATCTGTCCATGAGACTGTCTTACTAGTTTTAATAAAACTCTGCATATAAGGCCGTTTTGAAAATATTTTCTTAGTATTCTGGATTTGCAGGCTGAGTGTATATTTAGAAAGAGTTGTCTTTAATTAGTCTTGTCTGATTCACTTGGTGATACAATATACCAGTGAGTTTTTCCCATCACAACTGTTTCCATGGAGATGAGTAGTGACAATACTCAGCAAATGAAATGTGAAATTCATGGTGAGTTTAAAGGGAGAACACTCACTTTTACATCATGTTGATTGGCATGATTAATGGGAAACTGAAATAATGAATCTTAATGTCACTGTATTAAAACATTTGAATGATTAGTAGAGGGCTCCCATTCTTTCCTGACATTTGCCTGTTTTCATTCTTGCTGGTGTGACTGAAACCTGACCCACAGTACTCTGTGTAAATTTGTTGGCCCAGCAAGTGACCGGGATATTGCACATGGATGGAGCTTGTACTGGTATTGTCACTGATTGACAGGGAGAGGAGCTGGAGAGCTAGGAAGCAAAACTAATAGGGAACATTTCTTGATGTTTAGTAGAGAATATAGTCACCCTGGTTTCAATACTTATAAGAAACAGGGAAACCAGCCTCTTTTCTTCATGTTTATTCCAGTTAACCAGACTGTGCACAGTTTTTAGGCCCTAGCTATGTCTAACAATTTCTAAATGTCAAAATTAGCAGTTTTTAAACCCTCAAGTTAGTCCGTGTTACTCAGAATACTAGAATTGGTTTCTAAATATCATACTTCTATTTTCACCTACTAGTCAAGATCCTTCACGCCATATCAGAAGTTATTTTTGCAAGCTGGACTGTACAGCTGGGCCATTTCACCAATCTGTAGATAAATGCTTGTAACTATTTTTAGGAGGAATATTTTTTAAAAGTGTGTATTTATATCCATTTTTCTCTGGAGGAAGAGTATAGCAGAGGTGGAATGCAAAACAAATAAGGAGGATTTGTACTTCCAGCACTACGGGACTGGTGCTCCCAGGAGAACAGCTGTCAGTTTCCACAGATGATTGTCAACAGCATATATGTGGAATTCAGCACACATTTCTTAAGTAGGCTTGGCATTTGTACAGATTCAATCTATTGTTTCAGTCTGTCTGCTGTATGGGTAATGCATCGCATTCATCAGCACTCATGCTGGTTTCACTTTGCTTGCTTGGAGGTTTAGGTTTAGATTTAGACCTTGTGATTCAGTTCCTGGTATTTTTTTGCTGCAGGATGTTGCATCTGCTACCTTGAGACATCATGAGACAAATACATGTAAGAAAAATCCCTGAGTTAATATGCGGGTGGCTCTTCTTGTTCAGGGTGTCCTTAAAGCAGAAGATTGGGAAACTGGTCTTGGAAGCATTAGGATGTAGTGGATAGACAGGCTGAGGTATGGCATGATGACACAACAATGTCAAGTTGCTTGATCCACCCTGCCAAACAGGGAAAACTCCTGTTCCCTCCTTCCTGACTACAGAAGCAGGTTTCACAACTTGTGGACAGTGGTTTGGTTTGTCAGATTGAGGCTGTGGCAGAACCATCCAGCATACATTCCCAGGCAGTACAGTGATCATGTAATTTACATGCCTTCATACAGGTTTTACAGTTTTGTGACCCTCTATTTCACTTCTTACACCTGTCTTTCTCTAACTCAGGCTTCCTCCAAGACAACAATTCACCCCCTAATTACGTTCTCCTTGCTTGCTTAGTCACATGGTTGTCCAATTTGGTATTTCTCATATGTTGCCATGAGAATTTCACATTAATATGGTACTACCTAAAGGTAGCAACAGTTTCTTGTGTCCTGCTCATTTATCTTAAGCTCAGGCCTGGACCTGGTTGGCAGCAGGGCTATTCTCTTGCAGCCCTGACAGGAGGTACAGGAACACCCTTGGAAAGGTCTGAGTGGTTTTGGCGGTCACACCTTTCTAGGTGTTTGTTATTGTTGAGGGTCTGAGGGGCTGTATAATCACACTGAATCACAGACAAGCCTTTGCTCTGCCCACTTCAGCTATTCTTAGTAAAGAAATCGTGCTGTGATGGAAGCTGGAGGCTATGGTTGCATGAGCACTTTTATTTCACTGTGCTTCTGGGCCATTCCTCAGCAGCCTTTTCTTGCAAGTCTTCAGTCTGTGTACCAGCCAGCTCAGATCCCTGCAGGCATGTACACACTCCCTTTAGCTGCCTTGGAGCTCTCCTTCCCTGCTGAGAAGGTCCTGCAGAGCTTACCAGGCCCAATTCCTCTTGGGGAGGCTGGGATTGAGCCGAAGTGCAGCCACCAAGACACAGCAAGAGCAGAACCTTCTTGGTTGTGCAGTATCTTAAATAAAAAATACAGTGTAGAGAGCTGGAGTAAAAGATGACCAAAGAAAATAATTATAAGAATGCTTATAGTTGCAAGATCTAAGGACTGGATGGTAATACAAATGTTACCTCTTTAGCCCATAATTCAGTATTTTATTCATTAATAACTCCAGACTGTCAGTGAATGTGCCTTCCATACATACTCTTTCTTTCTCCTTGTTTTTATGTAGTTTGTAAGGAAAAGTGCAGGTAGGCAGACTTCTTAATCATATATAGCAACAGTACGGTAAGATAGAAGAGGATTCCAGTAAAAATAATGATAATTCAGGTAATAAGGATCACTTGTAAATGGCATTTCATCATTTTGTCTTAAGAATGCATGGTGTAGTTGCTTTATTTCAGGAAGGCTGGTGAGTAAGGCTGTTTAGATATTTGTGGGGGAGTGATGATAGCCAAAATCTGAACTGACTTTTAGTCCAAGTGCAAGCTGATTTTTAAAGAAGAAGAAGAAAAATCTATCTTTCCTTTGGCTGGATCATTTGCCTCCATGCCTAGGCTCACAAATGGTACATGAATTCTAAAAACTAAAAATTATTTCAGGATTTAAACAGAAAGACTTGGTTTTTCAGACTTGTTCAATTTAGCAGGTATGCTTTTGTGCCTGAAGTGCAAATTGACCATCATAGAATGTTCATTTCTGAAATACAGCTGTTTTGATCCTGTACAAAGTGCACTGGATTTTAGGCACAACTTTTCTTTTTGGGGGATTTTCAGCAAAACTTTTGGTCAGTGAAGCCAGCATATTGTATCACAAGGAGCTGGTAGCAGAAATAATAGAATTTTTTTAAAAATGCAGTCTTAATTAGTGATTCTATTATTAAGGACAATTTAGCATACTGTTTTACGACAAACAACACTGTGCTTTTCTATTTTATTGTTTTGGTTTGTTTTTTAATTATTGATTTTTTTGGTAACGTATCATTCACATTAAGAAAGAAGGAAATTCCTTGTGTTCTTTTCTTTTTTTTTTCCCTAATCAAAACTGACATATGGAAAACAGTTCAATGTTTCATTGAGAATTGTAACAGTTCTAGTATCTGTTAACTGCAGCACTGTTTTATGGTGACATTTAAGAAACAACATTGGAGATCAAAGGCATTTTTGTTTATTTATTTTGAATCTTATCAGCAACTCTAGAAAGCTTTTTGTGGTGTTTGAGTTCTGCTAATAAATTTGTTTTGTAGTGGAGAGAACAGTTGATACTTTCGTGCTGTGAACTGTGAATTCTGAGTAATGAGTTTATGGGCACCGGTGTTAAGTTACCAACATCTCATGAAAAGAATAATGATGAAGTAAATATTGCTATTTTGCATATTATGTAAACAGTGCTTATGCCTCATTAAAGTTTATGATCTTTGTTGTAATGCATTATTCCATTAATAGTAGCTTATAAAAGTTAAGGAATAATTACATTGTCATTTGTTTTGACTCTCCACATGCCTAGACAGAATTTGCTGACAGTGGGGAGATGCTGTGTGTGTATGTTTTTATTCATTACTAAAATAGTTTGTTTTTAAGTCCTTAAGTGCCCCATCTGGATAGTCGTGGAATTGAAGTGGGTCTTGCTGTGCTAGATTGAAATGAAAAGATAACCTCATAAATGTGCAGCTCAGAATCCAGCAATGTGTGGGATGCTTGCATACTTGCTGCAGGAGATCTGAGAATGCTGATAGCAATTTGTTTATTGCAATGAACAGTTGCACACTAATGAGTGAGCTGTGTGACTCAGAAAAATACCTCAAATCTTTGCTTGGCTGCTAAGATGTGATGAATTTCCAGAACATCTCAAAGAACTGCAATGATGCTTGTTTCAGTCCAGAAAGTGGATGACAGTTGCCAAACTGACAGGAAATCTGAAAGGAAGATTCCATCCCTTCAAAGGCACAGGCTATGAGGTTGTTTTCAAGTCTTTTGCTTTTAATATGTTTTATCCAACAGATCTGAGTTTCCTTATTTCAAAGCTTCCTTGCTATAGTCTTATTTTCTTCAAAAAAGAAAGCTGTAGAGATGCAGACCTCTTGCTATGGTTTTGTTGTTCTAATTTCAAGGAGAAAATACTTAAAGTTATATCTCAAAGTGTTGACTGACTTGTGGTCCTGCCATCGCAGTTCAGAGGGTTTTTTATCAGATTCTTTAGAGTAACAAATGTGGAAAGTCACAAATTGTGTATTCCTGTCTATTTTTAAAGTGTATTTAATCTCAGCTTGATTCCAAGTCTAGTCACTGTCCAAGTTTTTTGCATGTGTTTTCAATGAGCACTGTACATCTCCTTATTGTGTATCTTAACTGTAGCTCACTGCCTTTCTTTGGAAGTTGTGGAAGCTGTCATGTTGAACAGCTGCCTCTCTCAAACGATGTTCTGTTCAGGACCTGGAACAAAACTCCAGTATACATTTGTTGTGTAACTTAGTTGCTAAAAATCACAGCAGGAAAGATCCATCTTGCATTTGCTGAACAGATTTTTGGTTGAGTTTTGGTTTGGTGAGGGGTTTTTTGTAGGATTTTTAACACCCTATTGGGACTGAAGTGTTAACCATTGTAAGAGCATAAACATTTTCTGTTTAGCATTTGTACTGAGAAATTTCCTAATTAGTCATCTTGCTGTTTTTTAAGAAGAAATCTTTAAAATTTCACTGCAGGGAAAGGAATCTCTGTTGTAACAACAGATGCTCTGCCTTGTTAGTAAAGGCAGGAGTCTTTCATATGCATTTAGTAGCTCTTGATGGAAAAAGCAGTCTTTGTAGAACATTTAAACCAGAAGAAAATATTCCCAAATGTACTGTTCCACTTCTTAAGGTGAAAGAGGAATTTACTTAACTGCTTTAGCTTTTTAACTAATCAAAAATCAGTCAGTTATCCTGAAAAATTTCATGAACAGTTGCTTAGGCACTGCAAATTCTGAAAGCAATTCTGCAAACAATTAGCTTGAAAATGGTGTCCTTTATTCTGTGGAATTTTCACCCCTTTCTTGTGCATGAGCTCTCTGAGTCTTGTGATATTTTTCTGCTTTCTGGACTGTTGCCTTTCATTTGGTTTTGTAACTTTTCTCCTTAAAATTCTTGTGTGATTTGTTGTCGTCTTTTACTTCTTGTATTTTTAATTTAATTATTTTTTCCTTCTTCACAAGGTCTGGTCTTAGACAATGACAGGAAGGTTGTTCATATAAATACCTGTATCTATTATCTTTTTTCTGTCAGTTCTTAAAATACTTCACTAGTGGTGAACTAAGTCATATGTCTAAACTAAATCCAGTGTCTACAATATCTCTGGGGCTTTCTCATCATCATTTTAAACACATGTTTAAGGTCCTGACAGGTGAGAGGCTAGATAATTTTAATTAGCATGTTACTGTTGCTAGGCCTGACTGATGGCCAGTTTCACTAAAATTTTTACAAAAAGTCACAAGTTACTTAATTAGAAATCAAAATCAAAGTGGATTGATTTCTAGATAATTATTACACTTTTCATAATATCTAGACAAAAAAGATAATCAGACTTTCAAAAGTATTATTTAAGGAAAACAAACATTTCTGAAACAACACTGTGTAAGCAAAATCATCTCTTGTATATGTTTTTTCATAGTAATGTTGGGGTTCATACTGCCCTATGTTGTCATTTATTCTGATACTTCTCTGATACTGTTTCTGATGTTTGTGCCACCTTACTGGTTTTTTACTACTCAACTGTCACGTTCGCTCTCAAGCACTGTAATACATTTTATCTGCTGAGAAGTTATGCATGGAAAGAAAATCTAGTCACTGCATTGGTTTTTTTAAAATTCCTCCTCAAAATTTGCTTAAATATCTGAATTTCAAAATACTGCTTTGGTTTAAGTGAAAACTTCTGATTTTGTTGGATAATGTCAAATACTTCCTCTAGTTTTCTTCCTGACTTTACAATTCAAACAGGATATTTTTGGCTTTATTTTCTATGTCTCTGTAAGCTCTCATTTCTTACTGGATGGAGACAAGTATTGGAGGGACTGAGAAAAATGTTAATGCCTTTGAAATATTGTATGGAATGGACTGGTTTCTTCTGGGGAACAAAGAGGCTTCATATTGTGTATTTGCTTCATATGCTTTGGCATTGCTGCTTGGAAGTGATGTGAAGTTGATTATGAAACGTGTGCACTGAATGTAACCTTGTGTCAGAGTTTATTCACCTCGTGGTTTCTCACCTGCAGTTCTTTCCTTTATGATGCTGTTAGCAAGAGTAAATTCATAGTGTAGATAAGTCAAAGGACAAAGTATTTTAAGACGTGCTGCCTCATCTGTGATGCATGTTGTGTTGCATTGAAATTTTCAGTAGGAACCCTAGCCATGGTGCCTAGCCTGCTACATATCTGGAGTCTCATGAAGTTTCTGCTTTTTCATATCATGGGCTTTGAGGATTAATTGTCCTCTCATTTTGTCAGAAGATGTCTTCCTCCTGATGCATTTGGTCTCTGTATTTTTAGAATTTGTAAAGCACATTTGGTATGCCTAGGTGAGAATTTCCTCTCTTACATCACAGAAGATACAAGTTTTATTTTAAATAAATCAATAAAAGGAATTGTAATTTCTAGTGTTTAAATAATTATTCTTTCAGTTCAGCATTAAAAACCATGCATGCTAATTAAGTTCTCCTGGCTCCTTTGGACTATAATCATTTTGTTACAGACTGCCAATTTGCTATACTGTTTCCTGATGATTTTTCAGTGATGCAGGAAAATGATCTCGCTGCTACTTTTAGTGCTGGAGCCCCAGCTTTAAGAACGGGTTTTGCGACCCCTTCTGCAAATTATATGATTGTTCATAGAACATTAAAGTAAATTTTAAAAAATCCTCTGCTTAAGACCATTAGTCAGTACTAGCTCCATAATTTTTGGGTTTTTTTTTTGATGTCCAGTGTTTTTCATAATTGACTATTAAAGAGTTCCTTGCATCAGCATCATGGAAAGCATGTGCAAATGAAGACATTCCTGGTGTGGCTGGCCATGATGAAGGCCAGCTGGGCAGGATACAGATCACTAGATGGTGTCTGATCCTGATGTGCTCTGCTCTGACTTGGGCGTTCAGGGACTGTGCCCTGTGTTGGAAAGGTCATTGCCCTGCCCAGCTTCTACTGCAAGAAGTAGGGACCATCACATAAAAGGAGAGTTTAGCATACTCAAACAAATGGAGATGGTACAGAATGTAGGTATGATGTGGATACTAAGTGTTCTATGTTTAAGAACTTGATGAAAGAAACGTTCATTGGAGAAAATAAGGATAAAGACTTCTTCAGGTGTTTGGGGGCTCTGAAAAATTGGATTCTGACATAGTGTTCCTTAGCACTATTGCTGCATGATGGGCTTAATATTACTGAGATGTCTACTGTTTGCTCACTATAAGAGGGCCTGAGCTCAATAAACATTTGTCTAAAGCAGCACAATCATTCTTTTGTTTTTAATGTAAGGTTCCTTAAATGCATGGGGAACAGCAGTAGCATTCATGTTATGGAATGCTCTTGATCTGATGTTAAAGAAGAAAAAAGTTACTGCTGCCATTATCACAGTATTCTCAGTACAGTTCATTTGGTTTTGGTTTCCCCCCGTGCATCCCGTGGGTAATCATCCTTCATTCTGTTCAGTTACAGCACTGTGGGACCAAACCAAGTGATCCCATGCAGGACTAGCTAGGGAGCCACTTCGCATTCTTCCTGATCAGTTATGGGGATTTCCTTTTTTCAATGCTTTTTCCCACAAGGTTTTCTATGCATGCAGTGTTAAAAAATACGACATTTTAAAATTTTAAAGTAAACCATTACTGTTTTGTGTCTGGAATAACAAGGTACAAGAACAAGGCACAAATGAGGAAGCACTTGTTTCAAGATAACTGGTCTCCATCAGAAGTAAATAATTTGTATGCTTTTGCTATGCTCTCACAAATAATGTCTGGTTTGCAATGGCCAAACATTTGAAAAGCAAGAACAAGCTGTAATAAAAAAGAATGAATGTGAAAAGGAGAGATTACAATTTTCAGCCATCTTGCAGGTGAATCTAGTTCCATTTAAAGTGAAACATGAATCCTCTTAAAATATGCTCCCAACAATGCATTTTTTCATTTGAAATCCATCTTTCACTTTTTCTGCTTTGTCCTTTAAGGCTTGACCTACCCAGGAGAAACAGTTGCATGTAGTTGATGTGCTATTTTTGTAAACTCAAACTTGGAAAGAAATTTGTTATCTAACTTTACTTTGGTGATTCAAGAGTGGGATCACACCCTAAATCTAGTAGTTTAAGGTAGCTAAAACTAAATTTGCCATAAAGCTGTGTTTAGATCAGTGGAAAGCTCATTATAAATATACAGATTTAGTAAAAATAATGTTCAATTTGTGAAATCCTAATAAAATAGTTAATAGTTAGTTACTGACAAGACAGTATTTTTCCTTTTGTTTTAAAATTAATTTCTCAACCTGTGAAGTCGGTATCCCTCTGCAGTGTACGTACCCCTTTCCAATTTTCACAAATTAAAGGTGGGAGAGGGGGAGATACTATTTTTTCATAAAAATCAGTTTCACCATATTCCTTCCATCTAGAAGGCTTTATGTGTTGTCCATTATGATCTACCTGTCTGATAGCAGTAGGCTATTTTGAGGAATGAAGTTAATTTTGTTTCCTTACACATAGTTTTGCCATTCCTGATGCAAATGTCAGCTGCTTTAATTCTCCTTTATTTTCTTGTTTCTTAAATTGACTGAATTGGCTGCATTCAAAATTGGTTTAATCAATTATTTGTGTGTCTGATGTGCTCTAGAAGAGTATGAGAATTTCTGAGTATGTGTGGTTTTTGTATTTGCGTTTTTTTTGTATATCCCACTTTCAACCATTTGGTAAATTACAAAAATATAATATTACCATTCAGCTTCAATAAGTACTTCTTAGTGACCTTAGTGATTCTTCTGTAATCATTTGTAATCTGTAATCTTTTGTAATTTGTAATCTGTAAGCTTTTTAATAATGAAATTTTGCTTGGGTTCTGATTGTTGGTTTTGTCTTTCATATTGAAAAGACTGGAAACTAGGAAGATGTGATGGTGTTGGTCAGGCAGAGCCTTTGTGCTAGAACAGATAGGAAAGTCTCTTCTATTGAAGAACTGTCCAAGAAAAAATAAAATACTATTTAGAGAAGCTAATTGTATTGTACTCTCTTCCCTGCCCCCAGATAAATAAATAAATAAATAAATAAATAAAAAAAAAACTGTGAAGATAGCTGAACCCTTTGCAAACAAGTCTTCCATTATTCTGAAGTTCTCTTACTGTGTAAGGAACATCAAAAGGCAATGGCCTTCTGTTTCTTCTAGTCAGCAAACACAGCGTACACACAGCGTGGCTGCCTCCGCTCCCATCCTTGTTCAGTGTAAAAAGTATTGATGAGGAGGTGGGTGGTGGAGTCATCTACTATTTTTTTAACCTGACAATCTGCAGAGATAATTCAGTCTGGTCTTGCCATTTCCTTACCTCTGTTACATATTTAAAACTACTGGGGTGATATTTTTTTCCTGAATGGAAAAAAAATCACAGCACTTTTTTTACATAATTTAAAAGAAAATTTGTTCCAGTCACTAAATGGGTTCATGTCTGTTTGAGCTACCCCATAACTAGAAAGCTGTAGTTCTTTCATCATACTGAGTGACGTTCTCATATCTGATATGATACTAGATTCAGAGTTCCCCTTGGTGTAAATTAAACTAAGTTGTAAGTATACAGGAGGTAAAAGACCCAGTATTTTCTCGTAACTGATGGTTTTCATTTAAGAGGATGCAGAACAAAAGATTTGTATCAGTTTCAGACTGAGGGGGACGGTGTTTCACATGTGCAGTGTATACAATGTGTTATACAGTGCAGCGGGGGTTTGTGTATGAAGCCATTGCTCCAAGGAAGCAAACCTGTACAAGGAAAATGGAAACAGCATTAGCCATTCTGGAGTATTTATTTCTGGCAGGGCCATTGCTTTTTCATGCCTCTTTAAGCTGAAGAAACTTCACAAAACTATTTGGAAGGTGAGTGACTTTGTGGTAGTGTTCCTTTAGTTATTGCCTATTTATACTTCTTCCTCTGTAAAGACTCTCCATTCTTAGCCATCTCGTTGAGAGAATTCTGACGTTACCAAGAACTGTTTTTAGTAGCATGTGTGGTGTTTTGAAGCTGACACTTTGCTTTAACAACTGACTTTATTAATTTTCTGAAAAGAACTCCTTTTTGAAGTGAACAGGATTTTTAAAAAGGCAAGATTTTGTAGGTACTGGCTTCTTACGTGGTTGAAAAAAATGTATTTACCATCTCAAAGTGCCAGTTTTTCAATACCCATTGTGTTTTGGAATAACAGTTTACAGGTGGGAAATGTTTTGAAATAATAACATGACAATTATGCTGTTTTGAATGGTAGAGATTGATATTTGGATTCTTCCATAACAATACCAAAATACTAAATAAAATGATGCTTTCTTACCATTTTATTAATCCAGAGCACATATTCTACATTAGAAGAATGTTACCCAGTGGAGATGTCTAAGCTGGCTGAGATGTTATTCTCTTGTATTTTTGAAGACTTGGTAACTGGTCATAGCAAGTTTTATATCTGAGACTGTTCAGAACTACTGAAAAAAATTTTAAGTTTTCAGTGAGTGTGCTTTTATGTGGACCTCTGATGTATTTATTTACTTTTAGTAAACCATTTTAAAAATATACAAACAGTTAAAAGACATTTTGAGCACTTTCCCTTTATTTCAAAGGTAGATATTAATGCCTGTTACATCATGTCAAGCCTATTTCTTCTTTACCAGTTAAAAGTTATGGGTTTTTCTGGTAATTGTCCCAAATTAAAATCCAGTGATAACTGCATGTATTAATCCCACCTGTAGGTTGTATAAAGTGTGTCTCTTATTTTACGTGACGTGCAAGATTTTATATGAAATGCAAACATGAAATATGTAAAATTTTAGGAATTGTATCATGCAAATACTCTGCACTAAGTTTTGAATGTTGTCCATAGTATAAAAGAAAATTGTTTCTTTCAATGCAAAGCCACTGTTTGCTTATACTTTCATCTAGTTGGATGTCAAGCTATTTCTTAAAAGGTTCTGGTAGCTATCATGACAGAAGGCAATTGCACCTAGGCTCCCAAAAGATAATTATTCTTTCCAGAATGGTAGAGTTACTAAGTAATCCAGGAGAAGTGTTTTGAAACTGCTTTTTATAAAAAGCTGGTGGTCAGTAATCTTGGAAGGATAAAGAAAATGAGGGGTTTAATCCAAATATAAAAGAAGAAAAATTCATGTCTGTTTATCACAATCTGTCAAATCCTCAGCTAATGTAGGGGTGCAAGTCTTAAATAGGAAAGACTCGTTGGCTTCATGGATGGGAAACATCTTAACATCTGACTCATTGTGCAAAGGAGATTTGCTTTAAGATTAAGAACAGTCTTAAATCTTACCTTAGCTCAGAGATGTGAGCACCTTTCTAAAATTTCTGTTAATCATTCTTTGTAACCCATGGGATTGGGGATGTTTTTATTTGGAATATTGCAAGTAAACGTTTTACTTTGATTTGAATTTAGGCTGTTTTCATACAGGGCAATAGGTTCGTTTGTGGGAAATTCTCCTGCAGCAGTCCCTAAAACAAAACTACTGCACTGCTCTTGCAGGGTTTGCCTTTGCAGTCCTGATCTCCAGGGATGTATGCATGAGATGAAGGCAGAGCTGCACTAAGTTGCTAGTGACAGTGATGGAGCTGATAAGGAGAGTTCTCTGTGGTCAAACGCTCCTGCTAGTTTCTCTTAGGAAAAGAGGGGAACCGTGAGGGATTTAGGCAGATAATAAAGCATTTTTGCCTGTTTGTAAGAATAGTTATAAATTATTTTCTTTTAATACGAACATTCCTTTCAAGACATGGATAGGTACTTAGAAAATTTTTACTCCAAGAAATTAATATTTCTAACAATCGTTCTAAGAGATGTGTAGACATATGGGGAAAATAATAGTATGGTGATAGATAACAGGTGCTTAGCAAACACTTTTAATTTAGTCTTTTGTTTTCTACTTTCCTATTAATTCAGCTGTCTATAGTAAACTGCAAACAGGTATTTTTGAACTACAGTCTTATTATCACGCCTCTCCAAAAGTCATGCTAATTGATTTATAAAGCATCACACAGTTCTAACATATAATGTGCAATTGAATATTAAATTAAAATTTTCATCAGGTCAAAATGATTATGATTTTTGCCATAGAAGATCTTACAAGGAGTATCTATAAAAGTAAAATTATGGTCGATGCCAGAAATATATTTACTAGAAGGGTGTTAGTCAAAACTGGCAAGGCTTCTTTGGATTTCTTTATGTTTATGATCTCAAAAGACAGTGCAAAGTATATTTTCTTAATTAGAGAAAAAAATGAAATTATGCTATAAAACTTAATCTGCATGCATTTCTACCATATATTACTGAATCTAGAAACTTTATTCAGCCTTTTGTTATGCATTTAAAAGCTATGTTGAATGCTGTAGTTTTAAACCTCAGCACATGAAATTCAGTAAGTATGTATTTTAAATGCCTGTCTCCTTAAGGTTGAGCATCGTGTTAGTCTGTAATCGTAATTTTTTTCCCTTCCAGGTGAACTTCATGAGTGCTGTAAATGTGTAGCCATACATTTCTTTGTAAGATGATCACTTTTTGTGAGCAATAAGCCTTCATCATTCACAAAGGATGGTGTTAAAAACAAACAAGTTTTGCTGGCTGGTTTTCTACAATTTTTCATCTCGGCATATCAGTTTGTCTGAAAGTGGAATTTATTTATCATCTCTGATATAGGGAGGTATTACTCCTTTTCACAAATGGCAAACACAGAAGTGGAGATTTAAAGTTTGTCAGGTCAAAAACATCATATTATTTTGTTTGCGTAGCAACTGCCTAGTTTTCTAAATTCTTCACGTTAGTAAAGTATTTCACTTCTTCAGTGATTTCTTCTTGATGGCTGTAGCTGCTGGAAGGGCATGGCCATTTAGGAGTGGTTTAAAGGGGGAGCCCTGTGTCAGACACCACATGTGAAAGGACTTGGCCCAGTGATTTGTAGCAAGTTCGTGGCAAGGATAGAAATAAATGCTCCAAGGAAAGAAATTCTTCTCTGATCCAGGAGGGCTCTTCTGCACTATTTAAGTGATGTTGATTCACATTTAGAAACATACTGTTTTAGACAAAAATAAAGAAGATGATGAAAGGCACACTTAAGATCCAAATGATTGCAGTCTGCAGCATAAGCACATGTAAATTTTATCTCAGGAGTTTCTTTTGAAGTGGAGTAGAGAAAGACTCTTTTTTATGCATTCAGTCTTGTAGGTAAGTAGTGGGGATTTTTAATAAGTTGGGCACATAGCCATATAACTACAAAATAATAAACTTTAATGCATGCCTTTAGCTAGGGGCAGAATTACCAGGCATTTTAGTTTAATTAAAGGCAGCAATATTCAAATATTAATGAAAGAATAATTCAAAATAGGGAGGCAAACAAAAAGTAGCATGAAATTCAGCATTGACAACTAGATTTCACTAGGGGTAAACTTTTTTTTTTTTAAGTCTACTGGATTTTCTTTTTCCTGCAAAGTAAATCTAGATTTAATGTTGCTGATCTTCAGTCAAACAAGTAGTTATGGTAGTACATGGGAACTTAAATTCGTCAGGACCACTGGTCCTTATCCTGCAGCAACCCTTGCTTACAGTGTCTTTATATTGGCTAAGCACAAAACTTAAAGTTTTTATGATTGTGTCTATCTTTTTATCTTGTTATGTTATGCAGAAAGTACTTGAATATGACACAAATAGAAGAGGTTGGAACCTTGGGATGATGTCCTTCTAGATCTGCATAATAATGGTATTGTCATTGGGATAATAATAGCTGGAAAACACCACTGATATACAGCAAAATATTGTGTAGAAGAGCATGAGTCTTCCTGGACTGACATAAAAGGTTAAGGTGTTGCAATGCACAGTGCAGGTTAATGTACTTGATATCTTGAAAAATGTTGCAATAAATTTCTTCTATCAGCTGAAAGTGGCAGAGAAGAAGAGTGAGTTTGAGAAGTGAGTAAGTGTTGATTGTGAGATAATTGTAGATTGTCAGTGTGATGTGAGTAAGAAAAAATAAACTTAAAAAATTAGGCTGTGCTAAGCCTTTTTTTAAAGCCTTGAGAAACAGTCTCTGCTTCAGGTCAACACTGTTTATTTTATCCTAGCGTGTTGGAAAGAAAAGAGCCCAACTCCATACCTAAAATCAGACACTTGGCAATTACACTGAGCATGGTAATCAGGTCCTCCTGGATCAGTATTTCCAGATTCCTTTCCAGGATTTCTTTAGAAGATATTCACTGTGGTTCAGGACTCTACATAAGCAAATGCCAGATAAATCTGTTTCAGGAATGAAATTAGAAGACTTAGGATAATTTGCTGTTGAATTAACTTTTGTCAGGACTCTGGGTAGGTATCTCCACTGAAAGCCTTTGTCCTTCAGCAGCTGTAAGATGCAGACTGAGGATGCAGGAGAAGATTTTAAATTTTTTCAGTCTACATTTATCACTGCTGATACAACTGTTCCCTGTCTGTTCTGGGAAGAAAGCTGTGGATCAGATTCTTCAGACTAGTCAATGCATCTCTGCTGACAGGTGAATTGAATTATGGGGCCAAATGGTTCAGATTGTATCAAAAAATGGTCAACGGGATGATAAAAATTGATACAGAACCAGAAATGACAGCTGACTTCAAGTGTCCCTATGCAGAATAATTTATGTTGGAGCAGGAAAGATTATAGAATTACAGAATGGTTTGCATTGGACGGGTCCTTAAGGGTCATCTCGTTGCAGCCCCCCCTGCCTTGGCCAAGGACACCTTCCAGCAGACCAGGTTGCTCAAACCTCCATCCAGCCTGGCCTTGAACACCCTCAGGGACTGGGCATCCACAGCTTCCCTGGGCAACCTGTTCCAGTGCCTCACCACCCTCAGAGCAAAGAATTTCTTCCTAACATCTAATCTAGACATACCCTTGCAGTTTGAAGCCATTTCCCCTTGTTCTATCACTATATGCTCTTGTAAAAAGTCCTCTCTGTGTCTCTTGTAGCCCTCTTTAAGTACTGGAAGGTGATGTAAGATCTCCCCAGAGCCTTCTGTTCTCCAGACTGAAGAACCCCAACTCTCTCAGCCTGTCTTCAGAGGAGAGGTGCTCCATCCAGCCCTCTGATCATCTTCATGGCCCTCTCTGGACTCACTCCAGCAGTTCCTTGTCCTTCCCGTGCTGCACCCCAGAGCTGATGCAGGGTTCCAGGTGTGGTTTCAGCAGAGCAGAGCAGAGGGGCAGAATCCCCTCCCTGCCCTGCTGCCCACGCTGCTCTGGATGCAGCCCAGGACACGTTTGGATCTCTGGGCTGGCAGTGCCCATGGCTGGGTCATGTCCAGCCTCTCACCCAGCAGCACCTCCAAGCCCCTCTGGGGTATCCATTCTCCACCCAGCCTATATTTGTGCTCATGTCTCAGCTGGCACCTGAACTCCAAGCCATATGCAGCACCTGAGTGTAGTTGGTCAACTGCTGACATGCTGGTTTTCCAACCTCCCCTTTCTTGTAGAGACTGGCAGGGGGATTGACAGCATGATTGTGTGCTGTGCACTTTTTCTCTGAGATATAAGAGGTTTCAAAGCATAATCCACTATTGTTTTCTCTTTCCTTATGGAATGATTTTGAGCATTGTGGTAGCAGCAGGAAAAGTTTAAGCTCTCCCCAAAAAACAAGTTAATTTAGTCCATGATGTATCAAGGAAGTTAAGAGTACTCTCATCCACATTAAAGTTCTCTGACTGTTTCATCCTGAACCTCCAGAGGTTCAATCAAAATTTGACCAAAAAAAATTTACACTGGTGACTGTGCTAGAGTATGACAAAATTTTTCTGTATATTGCTTATATATGCTCAGATAACTACTTAAAACATTAGAAATACATGTGATTTTTAAGGCAATAGCTCTTACAGATAGTGGTGGTATTGTGTTTTTCATTCTTAAAAGAGGTGATAATGTTACCACATAGAATATTGTATTTACATACCTTTTAGATTAGTGTTACAACATTTCTGTCAAATCAAATCAATTTCTTGGACAAACTGTCCTGGTAGTGGCAGCCCATTCTCCATCTATTAGATTTTTAAACTAACTAACAACCAGATAGACCTGATACAGCCTGAGGGAATGCAAATAGAGTTCTTCATCCTGGGACTCCTTGTCCTGGGAGCTGTGATAAGCTAGTAATGCTGATAAATGTTGTGTTAGGGAAGAGTTTGATCACTAGGGTTTCTCAGGGATTGGAGTTCCAAAGGAAAGGTCCTGGCTGATGACCAGGCTGCTGGTGTTTTACCTAGACTAGCAATATTCATGCATGTTACTTCCTTCATGCTCTGCTGGAAATATCACTTATGAGAGTGAGCTTTTTAGTATTTATGGCTATTATACACTGAACTTAGGAGGAGAGCACAATGGCAGACAGATTGATCTATGCTTGATTTTCATGTATTGTTTTTGAATCCTGGATCAGTGAATAACATTTGTAGTCTAAGAAAAACAGAAGATCAGTCCCCAGGCTGGAAACTGTTCATTTTCTGTTGCAGCATGGCAAAAGAATGACAGTACTAAGAGTTCTCATGTAGTGTCCTAAGGTCAGTTTTGTCACACACAGTGTAAATCCCAAATAATTTTATGGGATAGTTTATGCTGCAATTATTTTTTATCTGTGTTGCAGCAGCACCTAGTGGTTCAAATTAAGATCAGAAATGAACTTTCATGGCACATGATCTCTGCTGGGAAAGCTTTCATTGAAAGGAGATAGAATGGAAATAGGAGGATATGGGAAGCCAAGGCAGAGAACAGGGGGGATGTCTTTTAAGCCACTACAGGAGAGCTGAGATACAGCCAGCAAGAGACCTAAGTTTCCATAAAGAGTCTAATTTCTCTTTTATGTAGGAACATGCTTTTTCCTAGCATCAGCCCTTATTAGCTCACTGCCTTAGAAAAATGGATTTTTTGGATATGGACGTACCTGCTTACTGCTAATCTTGGGTAGAAGTCTATAATTGTAACACTTTGGTCAGATTTGAACATACACTGCAGCCCAGCTACCTGTTGTTAGATATCATCCTTTGAAATTCAGAGCATGGCTTTAGGATTGCTCACGGCATCCCAGTGCATGATGCTTCTCTCAGTTGGCTGCTCTAAAGGCTTCACAACTGTCTAGTGTACATTAGTATTCCAGCTGGATTGACCTCCTGAAAGGGAGTCTGTAAAGAGAGTTCAGTTGAAATTTCCAAGCATATGAAGGACAAGAAGGTCATAAGGAGCAGTCAGCATGGATTTACCACGGGGAAGTAATGCTTGACCAGTGATAAACTTCTGTGATTTAATGACTGGGTAGAAAACTGGTAAAACAGCCAGTGATTAGTGGCACAAAGTCTGGTTGGAGGCCAGTGTCAATACTGGGTCCAGTTCCGTTTAATATCTTCATTAAGGACCTGGAGAAGGGAGCAGGGTGCACCCTTGACAAGTTTGCCGTAGACAAAACTGGGAGGAGTGGCTGGTATACCAGTGGGTTGTACTGCACACAGTGGGGCACACAGGAACATCATGAAATTCAGCGTGGGGAAGTGTAAAATCCTGCAGCTGGGGAGGAACAGCCATAGGCAACTGGAAAGCAGCTTTGCAGAAAGGACATGAAGGTCCTGGTAAGACACCAAGGTGAAATAAGCCAGCACAAAAGCACAAGCACTTTGTCCTTGTGACAAAGAAGACAAGTGGTGCCTGGGCTGTATTGGGCAAAGTATTGCCAGCAGGTTGAGGGAGCCATCCATCCCTTCTACTCGGCCCTGGTGAGGCCACACTTGGTGTGCAGTTTCTACTTCTGAGCTCCCCAGTAGAAGAGAGAGATGGGGAGAACCTCCTGGAGTGGGTCCAGTGGAGAGAGCCCAACAAAGGATCACAAAGATGGTTACAGATCTTGAGCATCTCTTTAGTGACAAAAGGTTGAGAGCTGGGACTTCATAGCCTGGAGAAAAGATGGCTCAATTCTTACAAATATCTGAAGGAACTGTGCAAAGAAGCCCAAGCCTGACTTCTCCACTGCTGCCCAGTGATGGGACCAGAGGCAGTTGGCACAAACTGTAACACAGGAGGTTCTCTCTGAACATCAGGAAACACTTCTCTACTGTAGGGGACACTGAGCACTGGCACAAGTTGCCTATGGAGGTTTTGGACTCTCCATCCTTGGAGAGAATCAAAAGGGGTCTGGACATGGTTCTGGACTGTAGGTGGTCCAGCGTGAGGCAAGGGGGATGGGCCAGGTGATGTCCAGCCCCAGACATTCTGTGATTCTATCATATCTGTAATTCATTCAAACAGGAAGTTGATATGACAGCATGTTTTATGCTATGGAAATCTGAACAGCTTTTAGAGATTTTTGGATCAGAGCCTTGATCTTACTCCTAAATATTTATTAAAAAAAAAGTCTTACAAAAAGAAGTGTTAACAGACTTTAGTCATGATTCATTGGCAGCTAAGGAGGAAAAATTAAGGACAGAAACGGGGAGTCTATACTTGTGGCACAAACCTGGTATTCTTGCAGCTCCCTCCTGCTAGTTGTGTGAGGGTCTTGGAGCATTATTTTGCTTTGTGAAAACCCAATGTGTTGCATCACTCACTATGTAGGATTATATAACAATGTTTGTACAGCACTCAATCTATTAAATTTGAAAAAAAATAGTTCAGAAAAATAAGATACAAATTTAATTTGGATTTCCAGTCTCACAGCAAGGACTGCATTTTAAGTCCAGCACATTCTCTGATGGATATCCTCAATGAAGGATACAGATTGGCCTTTCTGTTGAAATAACCATTTTTGTGTGGTTGAAGTATAAGGAACTACTGTTTCAAGAATGTTGACAGAACCCAAATGATTTAGATTTATTATGCTACTAGGGCTTTATTAAAGCGATTACTTAGAAGCTAAGAAGTGACAAAAGGTAAACTAGAATATGAAAGACAGTATATAACCATCACTTTCTTCTTATGCTTCTCATGTCGAGCTTCCTACTTGCTTGTTTGTCAGCTTTTTTCAGACTCAGTTTTGCTTTCTGCTCTGCAGCATCAGTGCATGGCACAATCTAGAAGAATTTGTCTGCTGATTCTTCCCCTCTAGATTCACCCATTCGGCTTGTCACCTTCACTGCTTACAGGTCAAGTTTGTTGTGATTCCAGTAGTAAATGTAGATGTCTAGCTTGATTTGTTAACTTTGTTTTTCCTGACTTCTGTCTATTTGCCTGCTTGTCTTCAGGGTCTAAGCTCCCTGGGGCATGGGCCATCCTTTCTTGAATATCTGCAGAATGCTAGCACATCATGGGTACTAGCATGTACACAAAAAAATCTGTGGCAAGCAAAGATTAAGAGGACGAATGTGATGAGTAACTGGAAGATGTGAACTTCATCAATTCTGTTAAACTGTAAGAACATTTTGTATTTTAAGGTCAGCAAGAAGCTCTCATTTTTACTTTCCTAATATAGCTCTTATAACTGTATTCTCTCTTTTGGGATGACGTCTAGTCATGTAATACATATCTGAAATAATTTTCCCTTCCTGTTATTTCTTGGAAAATGACTGCCATGTATAATGAAGTAGTTTTTGTGGTAAGAGAGACAGAGATGTATGCAGTAATACATTTATATGTCTTGCTTTTGCAGAAGTTTTTTCAAAATGCTGCAAAGGCTCCTTATGTTTTTCAGGTTAGTTCTCTAGTGTAAATCACAAAGATAAATTCTGTCAAAGATGGGAAAGCTTGTGTTACTTTAATAAAAATCAAGTGTGTTTATTGCAGTGTTTCACTGAGCACTCAAAAAACTGGATTGCTGGAATTCATAATGATGTATATGAGCTTGTGAGAAAAGGACTTGCAGTGACAATTGTTTACTGCTATGATTGAAACAAAAAAATGTTTTGAATGTCTGGATTTCCTTTTTCCATAATACATATTTATTATTTAAAGTTTAGGATGTACCTGCCATTATGCAGTTATAGAGTATCCTAAAACAGGAACTGAAAAAGCTGTTATGTTGGAGGAGGGTTGTTTGGTTTGTTTTTTTTTTTTTGTGATGCATTTCTGCATTGAACTTTCATTCTTGTATGATCTTTGTCTACGAGTCTTGTATGAAAGTGTCATTTTAAAATGATTATTTTGTTTAAATCTGAGTTTTAAATTAAAATGTGAAATCATCAGATATGTCATTATGGACGAGGCTATAAGAAGCAGGCACGATTTTTAAAACCACTAAACAGTGCACATTAAGTTAGCACATAAAATTGCAATGACTGGAAATAAATCCTATTTCCATTTCATATATGAATTCTGTAAATTGAACACTGCTTCTTGCTTTTTCTCTCATTTCTACAGAGAATTTGTGGTAGTCCTTACAAACACTCCATTAGGAACACCATGCATTTTTAATAATAAAGATATACTGCAAATACTGAAATTAGAAACAAATTTGAATTGCAAACAATGTTTCGGATGGGTATATTAGAAACTTGTGCTTCCTAAACTGTATTAACAATAAAACTGGAATAAATATTTCATTATCTTTGAGCAGTAACCATGTTTTTCTTAGTTTGATTTGAAGACTACTTATTTTTAATCTTTGCTATCTGTTAGCTTTAATAACTGTTGTTCTTAAAAACCTTACCTCTTAATTGCTTACCTGCTAGTCTTATTTTTTAGATCAGTATCACTAGACAAAAAATTGTAGTTAATTGAAGTTTCTTATCGTTCTCTTTTCAAAGACAAAGTTGAAGTAGACTTTGCTATAAACATATGAATATAAAGACTGAAGGCTATAAATGCAAACGTTTTCATTATGAAATGCTGAAAACTACAGTGTGGCTAAAACAATTGCACATACACTTTCTTTGCATTCTGTGTGTTGTAGAGACACTGATTTTGTTGGATTTTGGACATGATGCAATGTGGGCCAATATTTGGGTCTGATAAATTGCTTTCTTGATTGGTTAATTATTGAGGCTTCTATGGAAAGATTAAAAACAGTAAGACAGATACTGTATAATTTTTAATTAAATTAGCATAATAAGTTTATTAAATGTTGGATTAATTTAGGGATTTTTTTCTGGCTGTGTTACAGCTGTGAACATAACATGTGATTATAACTGTGTTACTATCCCAGTGCTGGATATTGGGTATTACACTTGGTGCAATAAACTGTTGAAATACTGGAATGTTCTTCTCTGACTACCTAAGTATGGAGTTATGTACAGGGGGATCCATAAAGTTGCAATACTTCTTGTTAGTATTATGAAGAAAAAAATGAATTTATAAAGCCCAAAGGGCTCAAGCTCTAAGACGATCCAAGTGCTTGTAATTAACGAACAAAGAAAGGAGGTTGAAGAGTGGCAGGTGTGAATAATTAAGTGCCATGGGGCTGTAGCACTGGCCTGGTGTGTGGCAGGATGCCTGCTGGGCTGTTGTGCTGTAGCTAATGCCAAGCATCCTGGCTCACCTGGACCACGAGCTGTGGCCTGGCAGGCACTCTGCAGCAGGCAGCTGTAGTGTCACAGTCAGGATTCTGACTGGTTATTCGGGGAGTGTGTCCAAATGTATTCATTCCTTTGCCCGCTTTATAATCTCTCTGAGGCAAGAAAGTACTAGAAGAAGAAGCAATTGACAGTAGGTATGTGGGGGACAAGGAAGGAATGGAATACCTGAAAGAGGCTCTTCTTTTTCAAAACAAATGGACAGGATTGACTGCACCTGTAGTATTTATTGTAGTTTTTGGCTGGCATTACTGCATAACAATAACTTACTTTCTGCTAGAGTCAAATTTTACCAGATGACTTTCAATGCAGTCAGAATTAGTTTTGCCTTATGATTTATCCATTATTCTGTTTTACATTTATACTTCACCTTAAACCAAGCTAACTTTTGCTTCTGAACCAATCATGTGTTATTTTAGTCATGCTTGAAGAAAAATGTTGTGCTACTGTTGTTTCAGGCTCTGCCTGAATGCTCTAAAGTTGTCCTGACATTTGGGATTTTTAGTTGAGGACAATACCTGCTGCATGGTTGCAGGCCCAGCAGTCATGCAATGTTGTGACTGTGGATGTGTCCACTGCTTGTAACCAGCTGGGAGACTAGAAACATCTACCCTGCCAAGTTCTAAGAAATAAAAACTGTAAAATTAGAACAGAAATAGACTACAGAGGTGCAACGTGTTAATTTCTCGAGCACTGGTGAAAGTGTGCCTGTGTGAATGCTTAGTCCCTTTCTGAGTAATCATAAATACAACATATAATACCAGGTTTTGTGAGTCATCTTACAGAGAGAAGAGAGCAGTTACCATTGGCTTTGGTAAAATAATTCATGTAAATTAAGATTATAAATGTTGCCATTCATATACAAGTGGGAAAAAAAGCTCTGCTGTTATTTTAAGATGAGCTTTAGAAGGGAGAGTTTTCTCTGCAAAAACAGCCTCTGGTGTTTGATTTACCCACTCTGTACTACTTTTTCCTGCCTCTCTATCTCCATCTCTTCTTATTGGTGGGTGTTTTTAGAAACTTGCTGTCTTCTTTTTATTTTTTTTTACCCCTTTACCAGTTTATAAGATGTGTAACTATTCATTATTTTACTGGAAATTGTTTTTCAGGTTTTTTTCCATGATATAGGTTCTAATCATGGTTATGGTTGCAGATATCACTTCTGTCAGGTTTTGAATGCACATTGTTGCTAACAGCTTAATTTTTGAAGAGCCTGTAAGTGCTGAAACCTGTCTTAATCTGAGAAGTGCCCTTTACTTTTACAGTTGTTCTTCTGAAATTTATTTGTCTTTTGTGGTGTGTTCCACTTTTTTGTAATAATTAAACAAAGGTGCTAATGTCTCCCTTCCATGACTATTTTAGATTTTTTGCCATAGTGGTAGGTGTTTTGGACCTTCTAATGAGCATTATTAAGAAAATGGAATTTTTTGTAACCACCAGTTGTCTTCAAGTAGTTGCATAGGATTGAATAAACACTTTCATTTCAGGGTTTAACATATTTTTCTGATTACTTTCAAAATTTTGTTTACATTTGATATTGAAAGTAGTTGTTTGCAACATTTGACTTTACAAGAAGAGAACAGAGTGTCTGTTGGGATTTTGGCTGAAGTCTTATAGTACTTCTTGGATTTACCCCGTCGTTGTTCATAGTCTCTATGTCTTGGCAGAATGTATACTTTTTGAATTGTTGGGTAATGACTTTGGATTTAATCTGCAGTTGTATATCATTGTAAGACTCTCTTCTAGCAAAACATAATTTTATTGTAATTTTTTTTTTTATGGTTTAAAAGAACATTTTAACTCAATACCTTATTATTTTAGAGTGATTATACTAAGTGCTGTTTTCAACTTTATTATATTCATCATTAGAGTTTTAATTTTTTTTCCATAGGGATCCAGCCAATGATCTATTAAACTGTATGCACATATATTTAACTGTATAGCTTATATAAAGATTGTATTTATGTAGCATATCTAAAGTTGCATTCATAGCTATATATAAATTTGATAGCTCAGAAATTTTAAAGTGAATGCAGAGTAGGGAAGAAATGGTAATGAAAATGAAACAGATGACATGGGGTCCATATAGCTCAGCTGGTTTTGTTCACTTTTTGTATTAATTCTTCACTATGGGCGGGAGGGAGATGTAGAGTTCTGTTTGGATATCCCTAAGAAAGACTGGCCAATGAACAGCAGGATAAAATAGCCACATTAATAAGAATAAAAAGAGGAACACAGGAATTAAATCTTGTGTCCCTTCAGAGATTTGGAATCTCCTGATCATGATAGCGAAAGATTTTAAAATCATAGAAAATTTTGGGATTTAGAAAGAAAATTAGGCTTGGCAATCTCTGGGAAAAGTAGGCCCTGAGAAATGTTAGGCCTCGTGCTTGTTAAGATCATGTGAAACTGCACCTGTGTAGTCAGTATATGATAAATGATATCATTGTTAGATATGATTAGATATAATTATTGTTTAAAGAATCATGAGAAACTAGGTTAGGGGTTTGAGGGGGATCATGAGAAATCCATGCTTGGGGAAAATTAATGCATACAACAGAACAACGTAAGTTTAATAATTAATATGTAAGTTATATAACAATGAAGTATAAAAACATGTTCAACTCAAAACCAAGAGGGGTCAGAATTGGGTATGTGTACCCCTGGCACCCAGAGCTCTTAATAAAGAACCTTCATATAATCATTTCGTGATTATGTGTTCCTGAACGCTAACAATCACGCAGCCTCAGATGGACCCCAGGTGGGTTTTCCCACAGCATGCTGTGCAGATGTTTGTGGATAGATTGCTCTTCCCCTGTCCCTGTGCCTTTTATTTTGTGTACCAAGCACGCCAGCGGGTTCCCCACAGCGCTGCTCATGCCAGCATATGGGCTGCTAGGTATGGGCCCCAGCAGAGTCTGCGCTGCCGTCAGGATCCCTAAATCCTCCAGCTCAGTGACTTCCCAGAGCTCCCAATGCGCTGCTTCCTGTGAGATGGGCAGGAGGATGATCTCTTCTGAGGGGGAGGAAGTACAGAAAAGAGACCTGGTGACAGCTTTCCAAGTGAAAATCTTGGTGCAGCTCGCCAATTCTAATGCGGTTGGAGATTTTAATTTTGCAGTGGATTAGACATTTGTTGGTAAGAGGATGAAAAAGCCTCTGTTGGCCCTGTGGTGGTCGCTTTCCTTTGCAGCTACTCAGAAACAGCTAGGAACAGATGCAAAAGGCTTCAAGCCTGCCTGCCAGGTATATGCATTATTTCTAACACCGCATAGATTTAAACAAAACCCCACAGCTTTGGCAATTCAGTCCAAAACAACGATTACCAGGGCACTAACTGTGTGATATGGCTCAGTCAATTTATTTTACTGTAGTGTCTGATCCTTAGACCTGTCTGTAAACATGTAGCTTAAGGAGGGTTGTTGTGCTACTTCCATATGTATGTTCACTGAGCCACACAAGCAGTAACTGTATCCCATCTTATATTTTCTAAGCTGTTTTTGAGAACTTGCATTTCCGAAACCTCTGGTTTATTTAAAGTCCTGCTATGACTACTACTGCTCTTCAAGAAGTACAGAAGCAATATTTCGGTCCCTGCAAAATCATTTATTAAAGGCGTTTTTGAAGCATAACTATCAAATCCAAGGCACTACTCTGGCTTTTTTTTTTTTTTTTTTTCTTCTGTTATGCAACAATTTTGGTGCTGTAGCAGTTTCAGTGTTTCCAGTTTTTTTCCTCTTCCTTTACCTCACATTTTTAGAAAACAGCTAATTCATTGTGGTGGAAAACAGATTAGAGAAAACCAGCAGCAGGCTAAAACAGTGAATAAAAGATGATGATATAAAAGCTGTCAGCAGCAAAAATTTTTGGGAGCCTGCATCTGGAACAGAGGTGCTATTGGTTGAATTCTGCATAGAGAACTCATTAAGCATTCAAGGTTGGAAGTATTCAAATTTCTTATAAGTGATTTCTATTTTATTCTCTCATGTTGTTGTTTAGCATAGCACACTGTTAGGCAAACTGCTGAGTCATGGCAACCAGTGTGCCTTTTGTGGAATTCATTGCCTTTCAGCTAAATTGCATTAATAATGCCTGGAAAAGTTAGACATAAGCCCTTAAGAAAGTTTGCTTTAAAGCATTTTAATAATTCAGTGAAGGCTGTGTGGGTCACTCATTCTTTTCTGTCTATTCTTTGTACAAGTCTTTTTAAAAAAAAAGGCACTTTACCTACTTGAAGCAGACAGAATGAGCTCAGCATACCCAGCTTCTCACCTGAAGTTTGGAGGTGATGTGTATGGTTGATAACTGTTCCCTTGCCACATCGGAGTGTGTACAGATACAATCTATTTGCACACACAGGCTGTTCTCAGGTGGTTATCCAAGGCTATGAAGCAGAATTGCAGATGAGAGCTACAGAGATGAACATCTGCATTCTCTGTTTCTATTGGAATTCTATTGGAAGGTATTTTTCTTTTCTTTATAATGTAAGGTTAATACAAGGAACAAAATATTCTTAAGAAATCCTTAAAACTACATAATGTCTGGTGAAAAAAAAAGAAAATGTGGATTAAAATGGGAAGGATCTAAAGCATGATACTGAATTGACTTTTGAAAAGTGACTTTTGAAAAGAAACCAGACTAGTGTCTAGTCTAGTTACTAGTGTTACAGTAATCAAGATGTTATAAAAAGAGGGGTTTTTTCAGCTCTAGAATTTGTACTCACTCATCTTTTCTCCTTCTGTCTGAAAGCGTATTTTAATGATTTCATGCTTCCCAGGGTGTCTCGCTTCACAGCATGCAGCAATCACCTTGCCTTTGGCCCTAGAGGCTGAGGAGCCCTCCAAAAATAAATGGGAAAAGCCAGAAGCTGTCTCCTCGACTTAGAATTTTCTTTTAGCTCTGCTTAATGGCAGAATTTTGTTGGGTTTGGTCTTAGAATGATGTGTCTCCAGTGAAAGCTTCCTCTGGCACCCACTGCCCGCTGCTCAGGGGCATCAGCTGGGATGCTGTGCACAGCTATCTCCCAAATAAATCCCTGCCAATGCCTGTTATAAGAGCTTTTTAACTACTTGTCCTGCATAGTGCCAGCTTTTCAGCTACCCATAAGTGTCAAGAAGTGTCAAGACCATGGTAGTTCTGAAACTATGCTGAGGAAGTAAATTTGTTGGGTTTTTTCTTTACAGTTCTGTACTTAAAACAAAACAGGCTGGTAGTCATGAAACCCTTAAACGTCTGAAAACACATTGGATACTAAGTAGAGGTGGTTCTTTCCAAGCATGGATGTGCCACTGAAACAGGCAAGGCTGAGATAAATATATTGTTTGTTTCCATGACACGAAGAGAAATGCTTTGTTGAGTGAGAAAATAACTGGATGGGAAAAATATAGCACTTTGTGACACTAGAGCTACGAAACAGGTATCTGATTAGTGTCACTCTAGTACTGAATGTTCATGCTGGATATATTTAGATTTTTATTTGTAGACGTAGACACCTGAGTTGCTTTGCCCATCCTTCAGCCTAGGTAGCTGATGGCAGCATTACCGTGGTAGTTCAGTTCTAGAACTGAGCCTCTCAGTTCAGCTCAGGCTCAGCACCACTTCAGTGGTCTGGCTGGCTTTTGGAGGTGGTCTTGGTTTGTCCTTCCACTTCAAAGTATGACTAAAGTATGTTTGTATAGTGGTGATATAAACTCATTAATATTTTATATTTGATTTATAATTGTTAGCGGTGAGCTAGTTTAACCTTTTTTGTGCTGCTTTAGTGTCAGTACATATGAATTTTAAAAATAATTCAACTTCTTCAGAATCATAAGGGAAAACCTTTTTTTAATTTATTTTTTGTTTTTTAATTTTTTTTTACAGATTTCAGGTTAGTTTTACTATATACCAATCACAGATTAGGATTAGTGATTTTGGACATGTTTTCCAGAAGCCGTTTTCCATTTAGTTGCCTAGGAAAAATCATTTGAAAACATTTCTTACATGTCTTCTGATAACAGCCTTTTTGTCATGCTTGTTTCTGTTCCTTTTTTTTTAAAGAAAGAAAGAAAAAAAAAAGTAAGACCTTTTCTTTCAAGATACATGAAGATTTGTATAATCCTCACCCAAAATTAAAATGGAAACACAGAAACTATTGTCCTTAGCATATGGAATTTACGGGCTGAATGGCTGGGTTGATATGTTAGAGGGTTATACTTCCATCTGGAAGGATTGTAAAAGGCTGGAGAAATAAGCCAGCCAGCTTGTCTTTGAAGCCAAGACCTACTGGTTTTGGTAAGAATTTTCATTCTAATTAATAATTAATCATTTTAATTAAAATATTTCATGCTTCCATTTGACAAATATGAACAAGTTATTCTTAAGGTTAAACTAATAACTAACACAAAATAACAACAATGATTGTTGCCTTTTCTTGGGAAAAGTGAATTTTAATTACTGGGGTTTTAAATTAAATCCATTGAGATATCCTGTACTCTAAGGCATGTATGCATCTCATATTTGGGAAGAAGAGGAAGTGCTGTCTTTTTCTCTTGGAATTGTAAGATGAGATTATTGACATACAGGGGGCTTTGCACATTTAATTGTTATTAATAGCTTTTACAAATTTTAGAGGACAATTACAGATTTTTGACAGTGGGGTAAAAATTTAGTATTCTTTTAAAAAGGTTGTATGCACTCGTTTTGCTTTAGCAGTTTCTTTAGAAGTTTGTAATACATATATTTGTATAGAAATGTTTTAAAGCAAATAAGACACATTTTAGACCAAATTTTTGGTTTCCGTGCTATTTCTGACATCATAGAAAAAGTATATGAAGTTTTGCAAAGTAATGAGATTTTTTAAAAATGATTACATGCGAATGTTTGTATGTACAGAGAGGAGGAACAAAATAGGCAACACTGCTCTGCAAATCATTAAAATACCTAAAAATGGAATTCATTTCCTCTCTGTTATAGATTTGTAGTATCTTCAGCTTGTCAAAAAGTGTGCAATAAAATAAGAAAAGCAAGTTCTCCAGTTTTACCTCGTTCTAGCCCCCCTGCTCTGACTCCCTACATTGTTCTCGATTTTAGGTCTCCTCTTCTGTAGCCATCTGTTCACTTCCTAAAATAGCACTGCTTGTGTCTCAATTTAGAACTTTTCTCATTATCCATAATACATTTTAACTTCCCTTTGAATGATACTCATTTTGATACTGAGTTTTTTAATGCATTGCTGAATAGTTTTATGTTAAGTAGTTGAAAAGCAACTTTACATTTGTAATTGCACCAACATGTTTTGGGTTGTCAAACATTAGAAATAATTCCTGGTTTTCAGTGTTTTCTGTTTCTGTAATTGTTTTGCACTGTTCTGAGTATTACTTCATTTGGAATTAGTCAAACACTGAATTACAAATACACTAGCAAGCTGAAAAATGGTAGCACAAAGTCACACAGTGATTGCAAACTGATCCTGTGTTCGCAGTGATTCCAGGCGAATGTGTGTGTTGCATGATTGACTGCTGCTGGACTTGCGATGGACTAGAATAGATAAAAGCCCTGTCTCTGTAACGGCACTAATTTGCCTTTCCTCTCTCCAACCATTGATTTACCATGCTTTCTATCACACTCTCTTTCATGTCTCTAATTTTCTGTAATGATTTACAAGCTTTGACAGCTCTAATTTTGTAAAATCCACTTGAAGTTGGTCATCAGGTTGAAAAAACTGTATTAGGAAGGTAACACGAGAAGGAGAAAAGGGAACTCGGCAGAGAAATGGACAGTCAGCATTAAAGTGATTTTTATAGGCAAAAGCAGACATTATTACTGAAGAATTTTAAAAGCATCTTTAGTATGTATGTTTGGTGCTGAAAGCCATATTTGCTGTTGAAAATTGTATATGTTGGCGCTTTTAAAAGTTTAGTTGATTACCTGCTTCATATAGATGGAACAGTTCTTTGGAGGAGCAAAATGGCCTTTCTCAATGAACTGGTGAAGTTGCAAATGTGGGCTTTGGTCGTTTAATAGTGTTTATGTTGATAGTTTTCACTAAGACATTTAGATTTTTTCCTTAGGAACATTTTCAATATCTTTTATGATTTCTTATTATACTTGTGTAAATACACAGAAGTAATTTGTGGAAAAGTAAAATGGCAAACATGGATGTCATTCATACCTATGAATTTTAAGACCTTTTTTATTATTTTTTTTTAGTGACTACTGATTTTAAGAAGAACTGCAGAACAGACTAAGAAATTGTGCAATCCATTGGGTCTCCCATTCACTCAACAGCCCATTTAAGGGGGAAGTTAATAATGTTGCAGATCTCAGAATACACTAAAAAGAAAAGAAAAAAAAAAGGTAGAGAAGTGAGAAAAAATATTTGGTAGAGAAGTGATTTCTTCTTTCCCAGTTAAATTACCTGATGCACATTTTTATAATCTTCAAAAGGCCAGTTTAAAATGTAACAGCTCAAAGGTTTCAGTAAGGACAAAAGTAATTATATAATGATAGAAAATGACAACAAACTTTTCAGTGGCATATACGATTTGTATCTATTTTTGTTAGCCATTTGTGAACCATGAAGATTACTGATGATGCAGTAAAAAAATTATGATAATCCTATCATTCTAGTCATCCTTCCCCTCGTTGTTGATCAAGCAACAAGACCTCAGAGCAAATTACGAAAACCAGTATACAGTCTTGGAGTTTCAGAACAGCCACAAGAACATTATTCTTGCTAGGGCTGTGAGAGTGGCAGGAAACGAGCCCAGACAATGGATCATAACCTGTTTAGCCTTTCTAAGGGAGCCAGCCTCACACGCACACAGCCTGAGACTGGATCCGAGCCTGTGCTGCCAAGTGCTGCATTACGGCAGAGGCACCGGAGGCAGGGATCCGGGCAGGACGGGTCTGGGATTGCCTGGGAACACTGTCCCTGTGGGCTCTGGCCACAGGAGCCTCTCAGGATTGTTCTGCTCGTCTCGTTTGCAGGATTGCTGCCTTGGTGGGGTGCGTAGGGCAGAAACCAGTGAGGGAGAGCCCTTGGCGGGGTGCTCCAGGTTGCCATGTTACAAATGTGGCAACTGCTGGCTTTCTTCTGAGCTGCCAGAAATTTCCATGGAGCCTGTTCATATGGGGTGTCATTCTCCTACAAATGCCAGCACGGCTTGGTATGGGCCTGACAGCTGATTGATTGATTTGATTCATTGCCTGGATAAGCAAACATATGAGACATGACAGGCTGTATAGGCTTTAAAGACTTCTCCCATTTTGTTGCTTGCTGTAGGCTTAGAGTTAAATATAGTTAAAGATTTGGAATCAGCAAAGAGAGGGAACTAAAAGTTAAGAATAAGGAGTCAAATATCAGTGTGACTATTATTTCCAGAATATATAAAATTTTCCCTGTTCAGGAGAAGAAAAAGATGATGTATTTATTCACATCAAATAAACAGGGACAACAATAAAATGACAATATTATGTGTTCCAAAGGTGTTTACGAATAGAAGTGACTGTCCCTGAGAAACAGAGTAAAGTAAATCAGCAGCAAGATAATGTCAAAAGTTATGTTTAGGTAGCAAAGACAAACAGGAGAAATAATCTAGGCTACCTAATGCATCAGTGGTTCTGTAATATTCGTTGGTATAATTCGTGTTTTATTGTACACATATAAAATCAAGTATAAAAGCATGTTTTATGTGAAAAAACAGAAGCAGCTTGAGATTGCAAAAGCAGCTGCTAGAAAACCAGTAATTTGCAGGAGGATGACCCAGCAATTAAGATAAGACCGAGAAGAGGTGGGTCCACCCAAGCAAGATAAGCGCTCTAACGACCCTGTGATTAACACCTGATACCGACCTGCTCTGATTCTCTAGGACCATGCATCTCAAAGCTTGCTTCCCAAAAAAAACACTCAAACTTCATATCCTCATGAAACTCATCAGCAGTAACTGCATAGCCTCAAGCTGAAGAAACTCTATAAAACTCAGCTCTCCAAAAGACAGTTTGTGCACTTGGGGGAATCAGTGCAACAGAGACTGATTCAGAGTTCACCCAGCACCGATCCCGGGCTCGACACTGACAGTGATTGTGGTTGCTTCCAAACTTCAATTTTGCGGCTTTCATTAATAAAATTGTTATTGGTAAATTTTGGCCGCATTTAATTTAAAACAATTCTAATTTCATTGTAACTGATAAGGAATGACATTTTGAGCATGGCTAAAATACAGTAGCTCAAAAGAGTCCACTACAAACAGAATGAGAGGAGCAGACATGCTTAAACACTTGGAGGACCATTGACAGGAGGAAAGGCTGGCTTACAGTTCTCTGGGCTCATGTCAGATGAGGGTTGAATAGGGCTGGAAGGTGCTTCTATTACTGCCTTATACCTGCTATTAAAGTAAGCAAATTTTAAACTAAAAAAAAATAAAATAAATTATATGGAGTCTATGATTTGCCGCATAGAACTGTTGTTTAAAATATCTGATTGTAAAAGCATAGCAAGATTCCAGAAAGGGAATGAACAGCAAACTTCACCCTGTAATCAGGACCTGAAATCAAGGACCAGTAATCAAGACTTGGTAGCTTTGAATGTTGCAACTCTGTAAGTGAGCATAAACAAAGGTGCACAAATGTAAAGCTTACTCTTGGTATAATTTCTTAGCTTATTTTTAGTCTCCCTATTTTTATCTTCTGTATTTCAGGTTTGGTGGAGCATATGTTTCAAGTGGTTTATGAAGCATGACTTGTAGTACTCTGGAATCATTTGAGATTGTAATTTTAATAATTAGTTGAATGAGTGAGTGATGAAAACACTTAGCATTTAAACTGATTTCCAGGTTTTTCACAGCTCACTGAGATAATTGGCTCAGTTCCAACTATTTACAGCTTTTTCAGGATCCTCCCAGCTGGAAGATATGACAAGAGGCTTTGGTTCCCATTTTCAAAGTTTATTCATAGGCACTAGGAACAGACATGTGGAAACAAACCCAGAGATGAAGGACTGATGATGTCAGTTCTTTGAGCCAGTTGCATGAAAAGTAGTCCACTCCAGAGCTTTTTAAATAGTTTATACGCATAATGTTAAAATAAACAAAACATTGGAAAAAAGTTCAACTCAAAGAAAAGGAAAGATCTCTGTTTCTTTTAGAATTGTTTCATTAACTACTGGCTTTCTGGTCAGATACCCTCTCCTCCCATGACACCTGAGTGGAACTTGTGCCACTGAGATCTTCACTGCTACTGCTTGATCCAGCAGTGAACGAAATGTAAACAATATTGAAAATACTTGTTTTTAGAATCTGTGCTTTCCTGTGTAGAATTTGATATCAGCAGTTTTTCATGGATGGCAGCTCAATGTTCTGGAAAGACCTATGGTACATTTCCAGATCATTTTGTAGAAACAGTTTCCCACTGCTTGTGATAATTGTGGAGCCCTGGGAAGCCAGCAAAAATCTGAACAAGCATGACTAGTTCAGCTTTGTGTGAATGTCGCTGTATTTCTTCCAGGAGCTTGAAGGTTCTTCAGATGCCTTTATGGCACTGTGAATCTGAGCTAATAGACCGGTCATGGCTGAGCTGGCACCATGTGAAGTTAGCTTAGGTGTCTCTGTCTTGGCACCTCCTGACTGAATTTACACAGCAGCATTAGAGTCAGTGAAGGTTGCTCAGGATTTCATGTATGTACTCAGTGCTAGTCCTAGATCCTGATTTCATGTATGTACTCAGCGCTACTCTTAGATCCTAGATCTAGGATCCTAGATCCTAGCTAGATCCTGCTGGATCCAAGCTGGTGCTGGTGATGCTAATGTGGTGTCTCTGCCTTCAGGTCTAGATTTAGCCAGGCTTTTCAATTCAAACACAGCTCTTCTGCCAATCAAATGCTGCATCTGGGTGAGTAAGACCTACCAGAAGGAGTGTTCTGTTGGACCCAGTGAAGAGAACAGGCTTTGTTGATTGGTGTTGTGCATGCTCAGTGATAACTGTCTGCAGGGCTGTTCCCCTCTGCTACCTGAGGTATCATTTTAATTCTGATAATGGAAAGTTGATTGTAAAAAGAAAACAGTATGGAGGTAGATGCTTCTTAAACAAGCAGTAGGATTTATTGTGATGTACTTTGTTTTTCTTGATCACTTCTGCTGCTTGGTGTTTGTTGCTTTTTTTTCTAGGTAGAGTTGAAAATAGCTTCTTAAAGTGTTTCTATTTTGAAACTGCCTGTTTTATACTGCCACTAGTTTTAAGGAGGCTTAAGAGTACTAGTACAAAAAGATATCTTAAGAAGTACTTACGTTTTGGACAAAGAGGAACTGTCCTATTTTTAAGGATTATAGCAAGCACTTTTTATAATACTGGTTTTTTCCACTTTCATGAAGAATTTTCCCATAAACTATCAAGAATTCACATTTAATGATTGAACATTCTAAACATGCGGGTATAATTTACTTCATAATGAGATTTAGGGAAAAACAGAGTAAAACAGTTACATTGTCATCTAACCAGTATTTATTTATGCTAAGTATATTAGTAGTTTTATAAAATTACTTTTTTACTCACATGCTCATTTTACATTATTAAATTATACTGATTTGCTTAAAAATTTCATCTTCTTGTGAAAGCTAATAGTTTATAAAGATCCCTTTGCATGAATGGACATCCTTATATCCAATAAGTAAATACCTACAGCTGAATTTTAATGTCAACGTCTTTTCATTACTAATAGTATAAAATTGTGCCTTTTATACCTCAGTATGGTGTTTGTAGGGCCTCAGTTCAGAGCTTTGCATGTAGAGTTATGCTAAACAAGTGGTTATTGTGTAATTGCTTAAAGGAGACTTCTGTCCCAGGTGATTCCTTCAGCAAGCAAACTGAAGGGGACAGATAAACCAGACTAGGCACAGGTGATAGTATTTTCTAAAAAATAAAAGAGATGAGATAATGTCTTTTTCTTTAAGTCCTTGCCTATAGTGGAGTTGTTTGTCTACAATACATATTTATGTGCTAAGTGGCATTATTTTGCTATGATTATGCCTTCAGGCTTTGAAGTCTTATATCTGTATGTGATTTTACACCATTCAGTCTGGAGTCACAGTTTGATTGTCTCTGGGATTTCTGCAATTCTTTTAACTCACTAATACATTTAGTGTTCTGCTTTCAGCTAATTTCTGTGGATTTTGGCTTGCATCACTGGTCCAGTACTGTTGATGACCTTTAGTTGCTTTTAACTGCATTCAGAAAATGAACCTAAAATCCTCAGTAAGACCGCTGGCTTTGTGATCTGATCCTGGATCTCCTTGTAGTGGTTTAGATTTGCTAATTTCGTTTCCTGGACAATGCACCAAATAAATGTGGTTTTAAAGCAGCAACTAAAAAATTACTAGAAAACTTTCTTATTTTTTGCTGTGAGCTATGGATTAGAACTTAAAAGGAATAAAGAAAGTTTATTAACGAAAACTATAAGAATAAGAAAACCAGAATAAAACTTCCAGAAAACCCTTTTTTCCCCCACTACCCAACCATTCTCTTGTTCACATGACAACAGAGAGACAAAAAACTTTGGTGTTTAAAACAGTCCCAGTTCTTGATAGAGTCTTCTCATCAGTCTTTGTAGAGAAACAGAAGTCTTTTTCTGATAATCTATGGAGTTTCTCACAAGAAAACAATTTCTGTTATAGTTTTCTATTTCTCTGATGCCAGCTGCCCAGAAAACTGCCATCAATTGTCTCCTCCCATTTCACATCATTCTGAGGTGTGTTATGGGTCAAATGAGTCTAGGGATGTCATTTTAAAGGATGAGTTATTCAAAGGCAAAAGTTCTCTTCATCTGTCTCTGTGAGCCTCCCTGGAAACAGAAGTTTTCTCTTTGCCTCAAGCAGCCCTAAATCTTCAACTATTGCTTCTCCTCTTCTGTTCCAGCACCTCACAGTATCACCACCACTCCACTGTTTGCTCAAAATCCACACTTTGAACACTCCATTCCTCCCTATATACTCTGTCATGAATTAAAGGAGTTTTTTTCAGAACACTATTGTCCATCTCCATAGCTTTAACAGAAAAATATTTCAGCTTAATTAAAGCATCTCCTTATTCTCTACCTCTTCTGAAGCTTCTTTTCTTTACTGTCTCTGATAGTTTATAAAGTCTCTTTACATGTTGATTACTCTCTTTTTCTTTCTCTGGATAAAAGGATTAATCTGCAGGTCTCCTCTGGGGTAATGAAAAGGTTAAAATCTTGCCCAGGCTTTGTAGATGGTTCTGTGATCTCTGCTGGAGCAGGAGCTGGAGCTGTCTGCGATGGAAGATTCTTCATGGCTGCTCTGGAGAGTGTGGTCCCTGTCTCAGTCCACCGCAGGTCAAGAGCTTTTTTTCCTCTCTTTACTCGGCAGTCTCTGGTGAATTCCGTCACGGCAAAAATTGCAGCTGAGCCAGGGACCGGCCTGGCCCGGCCAGAGCCCGGGGCAAGCCCCACAGGCCCCATCTCCCGGCTCCCGCTGGGCCCAGCCAAGCCCCCGCCCAGGCCGCATGGGCTGGGCAGGGAACGGGAGGCCAGCCAGAGCTCTGTTACCTTTCACAGCCAGGAAACAAAGAGACAAATTCCCAGGCTTAGGTCTTCAGGTGGTGTTCACAGGTTGATCTCACTTTTCAATGGTCAAAACTGCTGTCAATTCTTAGAAATGGCCAGTTGTTGGCTGGGAGAAAAACTCCCACCAGCCTCCAGCAGTTTTAACTTCTTTAGGTATTTCTCTTTGTTTTCTTAAATGCCAATTTATCCCTCTCCTCCAGCTCCATACCTTGTCTATGTGTTTCCCATGTGCCTTCCTGTAATCTTCCTTGAAAGTCCTGTAGTGTGTGTCTGTACATCTGGATTCTGGGAAAGCATCTGCTCCAAGCCATAGATACAATGACTAGGGGAATCATGGAATCACCTAGTCGTTTCATTTGGAAGGGATCTTAAAGATCATCTCATTCCAACCTCCCTGCCATGAACGCCTTCCACCAGGTCAGGCTGCTCAGAGCCTCATCCAGCCTGGCCTTGAACTCTTCCAGGAATGGAGCATCCACAGTTTCCCTGGGCAGCTGGTTACAGTGTCTCACTGTTCTCACAGTAAAGAATGTATTTCTGTTATCCAGTCTAAAACCTACTTTCAGTTTAAAGCCATCACTCCTTGGCCTATCACTACATGCCCTTGTAAAAATTCCCTCTCCCGCCCCCTTGTAGCCCTCTTTAGCTACTAGAAGGTGCTATAAGGTTTCCTTCTCAGAATCTCTTGTTGCCCAGGCTGAACACCCCAGCCATCCTAGCCTGTCTTCACAGGACAGGTGCTCCAGCCCTCTGATCAACTTGGTGAACTTCCTCTGGACTCATTCCAACAGGCTGATGTCCTTGCTATGCTGGAGACCCCAGGGCTGGATGCAGCACTCAGGTGGGAGGTCACCAGAGTGAAGCAGAGGGCCAAATTCCCCTCCATTGCCCTGCTGGCCATGCTGCTCTGGTGCAGCCCAGGATGCAGTTGGCTTCCTGGGCTGAGTGTGTACTGTGGTGTGACATGGCCATCACACAATATGGGTCTCAAGAAGTAGAAAGTACCTTATTTTTTTTCTTTTTTTTTCCCCTACCCTTTTTTATGATGTTTCTGAGGTGGCTTGTCAGCATTTGACAGGCTGTGTTGAACAGTGCAGAAAATACCTTAAGGATGAAGAGTTACCTGGTGTCTGGGGCTGTATGAGACATGAGCAGAAGGAAGAGAGGACACTGAGGCCCTGGGGTATGTGGGTTGGTCCTGGAGGATTATCTACCTATCAGCAGCTCTGTATGCATTTAGTTGTGCAGCAGTGCAAAGAGGGGTGGTGTTCCATGTGAAGTTTCTTAAATCCTGTCATTACTGAATGATGCAAGCCTGTGGTCACAGGTCCCTGTTACCACTGCAGTCACTGGAGTGGTTTGTGTAAGTTCAGTGTTTGTAGACAGAATATATCATTAGGAAAATGGAGTATAGTTTTTCATGTGATTCTTGTGGTTCTTAATCAAGCTGGCAGATAATATGTGAAATGTGTTGGTATCATGCATCAGCATACTTTGGCATATTTAAAAGTGCATCTAGCAGAGGCTGATTGTATCCTTGATCAGTGTACTCTGCAGCCAAGGATCCATTTAAGATATTAAAATGGGCCTATATAAGATGCTGTAAATTGATCCAAGTGTTGTTAACTAAGAAACTAAACACATTCTTTCCCTGAACTGATCAACATACAAGAAAACTAAGTTTAGAGATAAGAATTTATCTTTTTCGAGGTATTGAAAAAACTCAGACATCCTCTAAAGAAATCAGAAAAGCTGAAAGATGTTGGTGTAAAGACTGCCCTTTAGAGGAAAGATTCTCAACATCTGCTCTAAGTACAGCTGTTCTAACCTGTGATAGAACTGAAAATTTCAGAGAAGTCTAAAATGAGACATTACTTTTCAAAGGTACTTAGCTTTTAGTTGTTGCTGTTGTTGTTTTAACTATTCTCTTCTCTCTTGGATGTGCTTGCCTTCTATGCTTTTCTTTCCCATCCTGGAATTTTTTATGGTTTTATAGCGAAAAGAGGAACAACACAAACTTTTTACTTGGAAATACATGTTGGGAAAAAACCCCAAAACAACCCACATAAAACAAACTAATTTATCTCCAATAACAAGAGCCCAAAGAAAAGAATCCATCAAGTGTTTAGTAATTGTAGCTTCAAGGAGTTTAATATTTTTTATTAGGTACAAACAATTAGAAGTATTGCTAATGCTGAATCTCAGAAGAGCTGCATGTCGTCAATGGTTTGATGTTTTTCTCCTGAAGTTCACCTGATCACTGCAGTGATCACACTGACAGTGGGATGGAGTTGAAACTCAAGCTTGTTAAATATTAGATTAAAACCCAGTGCAGAATTTGTAGCCTAAGGTCGCACAAATATTGTAAAATTTAAATGATAAATCATTTGAGAGAGGCATAACCCACTAGACTAATGGATACGCATAAAAAAAATGCCTCATTTAATTGCTGTTAGAAAATGGGAGAAACCCTGGGGAGGTTTAGAAGTTCATAGCCTTCAGAGAAACTCTTAACACAGATTTTACAACATTAGCTAATGTGGTGCAGAATGCTTCAGGTCTTCAAGAACAATTTCTGTGTCGTTTAATCTATCCTTAAATCTGTTGAGAACGAGTCTGTGTGCTTTCCTTGTCCTCACTGTTCTTATAGAAGGATTATTTGTGAGGACTCACTTCTCTAACTTTTTGAAAATTTATGCTCTGTTTCTTATGATTTCCTCACAGTTATATTTCTTCTGCAATACTCTTATTTTCTCCCTCTGATATTAGTTTTGCTATTGTGTTTACATAAACACACCAGCAGCTACCATCTAATGTTTTTTTTTGCTAAGCTAATCAAGAAAGATCGTTTCACTTTCCCTGTGATCTTACTTTTCTTTATCATTACAACAACCCTCCTTTACATCTGCTTCACAGGTGACATTACTGGTTCTCTGTTTTCTAGAAAAAGAGAAATCATGGATTCACATGTCTAACTTGTATTTCTGGTTTATGATCATCCTGTTTTTCAGTAAGCCACCTGTACCTTTCCCTTCTGTTGTTCCAGTACCTTAGCTCCTTTTTTATAATAGTACTTCTTTGTCTGTGAGGATACCATTCTGGATTTATATGGTGACAGAAAATGGCATTTAGATTTCAAGTTCTTAGGAAATCAGCCTGCCTTATTTCTGCTACTCACAGACAACATATTTTCCTGGCAATTATAAGCATTTGCAGTTTGCATGGAGACTCGTAGTTCTTTTTATTCTGCAAATACGTCAGAGATTTGTGTGCAGATATGCAAATGGTATAAGTGCTGCTCTTAAAATTAATTTGCTGTCTTCTTTGATAGATCTGGAGAAGGTGCTACAAAATTTCTGTAATGTGCCATCTGTTTTATGTATGTTTTCTAGTTGACACGCACTCACTTGAAAAATGTGACAGCATCAGAGAAAAAAGGCAGCATTTTTTATCTCTGGTGTTACTGTCCATAGAACCCATAAAATACTTTAAAATCATTTTAATATTAAGAGAATCAATCTTCTGGTGCTTTCTTCTTCTTTTGCTTTCTGTAAAGTGTGCCTTATAGGATGTGCATAGGACAGGAATTCTGTGTTTGCAGTAGAACAGGCTTTTAAAGAGAAGTGTTTTGACGTCTGGGAAAAAATTCTGCTACCTTCCTATATTATAAACCCTAAGACCCTAAGCTTCCCTAGCAGAGTTTGTTATTTCTTGAAGTCAACAATATGTATAATAGGTAATGAAAGTACTTGCTGCCTTGTGTATGAGGTTGGGCCCATAAAAGCAAAATACTTCAATCGTGAAATGTTTGCATGCAGTACATGGAACAGAACCACCTGAATCTGGAACGAGACTTCTGAATAATGGTTGTTGCAAGCAAAACCAGACTGGAATACAACACTGTGATAGAGCAGTACTTTTCAGCAGATCCCAAGTGTAATAAATATTTTTGTATTTATTAACTTCTGAATGAATCTGTTATAAAACCTAAATACATAAATGAGCCTGTAAAAAGAGGAGTAAGTTAAAGTCTTGTCAAAAATACTATGAGCAGGTGAAGAGGTCCTAAGAAAAGAACTGAACTTAGGAGATATTATCGCTAAAAGACTAAAATGTAAAAAACTGCTATCTTACACTTCAGTGCATGCAGCTCAAGGTTGTAGTAGTCCATTCAAACTAATAGTGCATCAGTGACTGCCTTCATGAGCGCAGCATTTTTTTTAGTCAAGATGATTTTTATCAACAGGTAGTCACAACAAGTCTAAAAGCAGTTCTGAATTCTGGGAACCAAGAGGAAAATCTGGCACCTTTTTAAGGTAGTTTTCTGGAATAGCATATTTCGATATGGGGGAGGTAAACTTGTTAGTTTTCTTTACCAAACTATAGATATTTATTAATTTTTTGAGAGTGGTTATTATCAGCTGTAGATTTAGAAGTGATTTGATCTAAAGAGGGCTCTTCTTTTACTGGAAGTACTCTCTGTGGTGTTAGAGATTAAGTAACATTTTCAAAGAGCTACACAGTTTTCAAATTGTAGGACATTTAAAAAATAAAATTAAATAAAATTAAAACAAAGATACATTTTGCAGCAGATTCTGACCTGCCTCTACTTGAAAAAAAATACTTTGCCTTCAAAGTTAAATAACTTCTCATTTTGGAAATCAACAGGCTAATAGTCTATTTCTCTTCAGTATGGTCTCATTTCAAAATCCTGCTAAAGAAAGCAAAGGAAAAAAAATTACATGGACAAATTTAGAAGTTCACAAATGCCAAGTGGGAAGGCTTCACAACTGTTGTAAATTGGATGTTTGCACATTAGAGTGTGAATGCTGATTTTAACCTTTCCATCGGGAATTTTGTATGCTGTGTAGTTGACAGGTGAGAACTGTATTCCCTTATTAGCTTCCCACCTCTGTTATTTCCTGGGCACTAGACTAGGCAGGGGTCAGAAACAGAACATCAGTAATAGAAACCAGGAGCTGGAAGTAGGATGAATGTTGGGAAAATTGGAGCTATTGCTAAATCCTGTTTGTTTTGATACATGTAACAGCTCACTTGGAAGTTGAACTGTTCAGTGCGTGTTTAGGGATTTTGCCTTACTGTGATGCTTTTCAGACGATGTGTTTTGTTCAGTTGATGCCTGTGATACTTGTGCCAATATTTGGTGTATTAAGAGCTCTTCTGGCACCTTACAGACTGTCATTGTATGTGCAATACTCCATGGAGCAAATGTACTTTAGGGTGCTATTTTTGTTGCCATTTGCCACATCTGTAAGGAAGTACCTCTGGGGGCTGAACTGCAGACCAGAGGCTCAGCCACTTGATATATATGTAGAGAGGAACACCTGTATCTCTCTGTATCTCTCCAGAAACCATCCACTCAACAATGCTTAAAATACTAGCTTTTATAAAGTTTTGGAGTGTTAAAAAATGAAAATTTAATTTTGAAGCAAGACAGTAAAAATTGATAAATTCATCAAAATTGATAAATTTTGGCTGTATTTCATTTATAACATTTATTGTGTTCATACAGATGTCCTATGCAAAAGTGTCCCTTGGTTGTGCTTCAAAGAGAAGTTAGACATGGCTTAACTGTGTCTGTGGTATAATTTGTGGCTGTGGTGCAAAGTTTTCTTCCACGTGTTCTCCCCTCAAACCTTAAAGCACCATTGATCACCCTGATATTTCTGCCTTACCATCACAGTTTCACTTACCTGTTTAAAATAAATAGCTTGCATTTCAGTTAGGGTATGTGTTACTTTTTAAATATGTGCAGTGTTGATTTAAAGTTTTCTAAGCTGTGAGAAATAGACTACTTGCTCTGCTTGATTGCTTCCACCTTGCATTTATTGCTGAACATTTATTTTCTTTATTTATGGTGAGAGTTTGCAAGGATGTGATGGGGCATGGCCGTACTTGTATGCAGACCGAGTGCTTACTCCAGCCTATTCCAATGAATTATTTCCACTCACTGGAAACTCTCCTGTTGCTATCCATAGTAGTCATTTTATTAGTGGTTATTAAATCCAGGTTTGGAATTTTTTACATTTATCTGAAGCACCTGTGTTTTCTAAATCTGGCTAGAGCAGGATCCTAAGAAGAGACTTGCTTACCAATTTGCAGCTTTAAATTATTCTAACTCTCCTACAATCAAAGAAGAAAACCAGGGAGACCAAGTTTATACATTTTTCAAAGTGTGTTTGATGTTGAATTAGTCTTTTTAGCAAATGGCTTTATTGCCAAGGTCTGCTAAGTAGAGGGAAGGTTTGCAATTTTAAAATTCATTCATAAAAATATTGTTATATTGGATTTTTATGTTGAGACAAGTAAAAGAAAGGCTGTCTCTGGCAAATCTAGCATTCATTTTAAACATTTATTTGAAACACATTTTGTGTTTTAAACATCATGAATTACAGATAAATAATGGCCGGTTTTACTGGTTTTTAATTTAAAGATAATTTTATGTTGTCATTTTTCATTTCCCTATAAAAAAAACTTTTGAGATAATGACTAGTTTCTTCAATTACCACTGTGTTTGCTTTCCATGAGCAGATTGGAGGAGATACTAGAGAAATGCAGCATGTTTAGATTAAATATTTAATGCTTAAAAAACATTTGATTTGTCAATAGTGAAAAAACAGTGGCGAGCATAATTTTTATTCACAATATATTGTGTTAGCCTAGGAGATATGTTGATACATTGGTAGTGTTGGATTTATGACAAGACTGTAGGTAAAATGTTCTGTTTGCTGTTTTGTTGCCAAACTTGACAAGAAGCAAATATAAACTATCAAATATCAATGTAGGTGGGAATTTTTTCTCCCATAAAATCTAGCATGTAGTTGTTTGTGAGTCTGCTGATTTTGGAATTATTCCTTTAACTGAGGAGTTATGATATCCACTCAAGTGGGTTCAGTGTAATAGGTGGGGATGGAAATGAATAATTCGTGAAGGCTCAAGCTGCTCAGTCAGAGCTTCCCTGGCAAGGGGGAGAAGTGCTTGTGAACTTAGTACAGGAATCTTTCAGGTTGTTACGGAGGCAATGATTAAGTTGTCTTGGGAGGAACAAGTTTAGAGTCTGGGCTTAGTTAGCAGAGGTAGTTGTTGTTTAAAATGAAGATCTGAGACAAGTACCTCGAAGAGCCCTGGTGAAAGACTGAGGACGTTCAGCGATTGTGTGCAGCGAGCAGTTGTTAGGTGCTGTATCCAGAGACAGTGGGGCAGAGAAGCTTAGGGTATCAATTGGTTATTCCAGCATTGAGGTGAATGTTTCAACACTTGACCTCTCTTACAGTCATTAGCTGTCAGGCTTTATCTGAGGGCCAGGGCTAGTACCTGTTCCATCAGCTGTGCCTGCCTCTTCTTCTGGGATGCTTTCTCCCAATACTTGTCCTTCCCTGCAGACTTAACAGGTTTCACGCCTGTGAGAGGCATTGCCAACGAGAGGTACTAGTAGAAACATTTTGCAGTTTTGTAGTATGTTAGGTAGGTCTGTCACTGTATGTGTTGTAATCTGTGAAAACAATATATTTTGGGAATGATTTGCATTTTCTTGATGCTGGTGATGCACATGAATACTTAGAGATGTAAATTAAAGGGAGTATTTTGCATTTAGAGAGAAAGAAGTAGGAACACTTGCTTTTGCAGATGATTTTAAACACATACGTGTTCACCAAATGTGAAGCCACGTTCTGTGTTGAAAGATGAGCAATAATGCATTTCTTCATAAACTTTGTCTCACAGATAACCTTGCCCTTTAGGGGAAATTGATCCTTACACTGATTTTTCCATATCACAACCTTTGTTTTCTTCCCAAAGTTTGCTGTAGTCAGAAATAAATAATTCCTTTAAACTGAGACTGTGTTGAACTAGAAGTATTTGTACCACTTTTCTTTTTCCACCTCTCAAATTGACTGTGGTGTTATTAAAGAGAAATGAGATGGCTTTTAGGATTGGAGTACATGTGCTGAGAGACTTAGCCAAGAGAACAAATTTGGAGCTTGAGATTTAGGTCTCCTGTTTTTTTTTTTTATCTTTTAATTAGTGAAGAAAATTAAAGCACACTAATACTCTTCTAAACTTCTGTGACATTTACTGTAATTTCAGTTATTACAGTAACTACCTGCTTTACATGCACTTTATAAGTTATTTATAAGTTGCTTGAATAAATTTTTGCTCTTAATTACTTGTTTTGGTTATTGCTCATTAAACATTTTTGCTATCCCATGAATAACTATGAACTTAAATACATAGGAGCTCTCACTGTTTCTGATTAAGTAAAGTATATGGATCAGTGCATGATTAAAGACTCTGCTGTTAAGTGTATGGATAAGTGTTTGCATCCGCTGTTCGTGTTTGAGACTTCCCATGCCTCCAGGTGGACAAGTAGCGAGAACACCACCTGGAATTTGTGCAGTTTATTTCTGCATAACCTGTGATACAATGTTTTTCACTTTCCATTGAGATGATGTATCTTTGAATTAGGTAGAACCTCAGTGAAAATCAGACTTTATATATGAATGTTCAAATTCCACCCAACGCCAAAAAGCATTTTTCTTTAATCAAAAAAGCTGTGTTCCGTTCTTAAATTTCCTCTTTTATTTCCTATTTTATTTTGTTTGTTTGTTTTATTTTGTTTTGTTTTAATTTTATTTCTATTTTTTTTAGTGAGTGACAGTTGCTTCAGGAACCTTGCCGAGGATCGTAGTGGGATAAACCTTAAAGATCTGGTCCAAGACCCTTCTTTGTGAGTATCTGGCTCTTATTGCTAAGCAAAGAAAAGCTTCTTCCTGAAATCCTTGTGAGTAGTTTTGTAATTATATAAAGAAGTAGTATGATGAAGTAGATATAATGCTTTAGTGGCTTATGCTTGCCAAGTTGTTAGTCTTTAATACAAGCAGGTATTACTAAAACCACCTTGTTTTTAATGTAATTCTGTTCATGAAGTAGCATCCAGAGAGCACATCAGTAAAGAGTCATCAGAGGTAACAGATTGTGCATGCTGGTATTTCTATAGAGGACTTCTGTGCACATTGTTGCCCCTCCTTTTTTAAGGAGGAAGTGCAAATAAGTTAGAATATTACTGGATAATTATTGTCAGTTACCTTAACATCTAGAATCTGTTTTCTTTCTGTCTGATTTCATGCAGCTGATATTTGTTTCTTCCTCTGCTACCTGTTTCAATTTAAGAGTATCTGCACATGGTCTAAATTTTTGCTTCATCACAAGACAACTGGTCTTTATCTCAGTATTGCATCTTTCTCTAAAATAAAATTCAATCTCATGACCTCTGAGCCAGACTTGAAATTTTTATCAGACCTTCTTTGTCGTTCAGTTTTTTGCTAGTGTTTTTTTGGGTTTTTTTTTTGTCCCTGGGTTTTTTTTTCTCATCTGTTAACTTTAGTACTAGCTGAAAATGTTCTTGCTAGCTTGTGAGTGTACCACTTGTTATGAGGGAAGGGAAAAGGAGAAAAAAATTCTCATCTTTTTAACATGAATGACAGTGCATTCCACAGTGAGCTCTAACGTGATGGTCCTTGATACTGAAAGAGCAAATTTTTCAGTATTGATTGAGAAGGAGTGAAAAACAAGGTGTATTTGGCATCTTATTTCAGTTATAGGGATTTATAGTAATTGAGTAGATGCAGAATTTATTTTGTCATGTTGGTACAGGTAACTGACATATATGCACATATACATGCATTCTTGGGCAATTTTGACATAGTCTATGTAATTGATGATTTATACATGTGAAATTATAGAGGTACAAGGGGCAAGTATAATTGTTGCTTGATATGTACAGTGTGAATGCAGTAGATAAACTTTTAATAATTACTGTTTAAGTGTTGAAGTCAAGGCTGTTTTATAGGCCTTAATCTTCAAAATTTTTCTGTTGATTTATATTTTTTTGAGTATTTTTGGTTGGTTGGTTGGCTTTGTTGATTCTTTTTTGTTTGTTTGCTTTAGAATTGTATATGGGTTTTGGAGCTGCAGGTAGGCTTACATGCTACACATAGTTTTGGGCTTGCACCTCAAGAGTTTCCTTTCAGAGGGTTGAATTGCCTTTGAGGTAGAGTGAAAATTTTCTGTATTTTTTTACCCGAAGTAATGGAATATTTTAATTTTCTTCTTTAACTGTAACACACATGAAGAATATTGTAATAAATTGTTGTAACCTTCAAAGGAAGTTAAACGGATTTCTGTTTCTTATAGCATAAGAAACATAAGTGACTGCAACATAGCCATTTTTGTCATTTTGAAAGACTGAGTAAAGTCTCGATACATGTTAGGTTTCAAGGACTGCTTATGACACTTTGCTGTGTGACAGATTCCAGTGCAAGAGAAGTGTCCTTCCTGCCGAATGATACGAATGTATAGACTTGGGTCTGTCTTTCCAAATCTACATTCTTGCTGTTTTGTGACTGACCACCTATTAAGAGTTCTTGAAAAATATGTAACAGTGTGAGTGAATCTCCAAAATGAAGAAACCATCTAAGGCAGTATTGTTCAACCCAGCCTTTTGTAGGTGACTCCTAAGGTTCCATGGGATCTGAATCCCTTTTTATGCAAAGGACAGCATGAGAGTGCCAGACAAAGAGATGTTTTAATCTTTTTTTGAAATAAAGAATAAAGTTTAATTAAAGTCTTATGCCTATTTGGCTATGATTGATGCCTGTAATAATACCTGGAATCGTAAAATAGCATTTGATTAATCCTCTTACCAGTTTAATATTTACACTTTAGAATTTCTTTAGTGCTCATTTGTGCTGACTGTAGATGCATTGCCTCTTTTTCTTTTTAATCTCAGATGCAAACATTAGGTTTACATAAAAAATTCTCATGCTTTCTCTGCAAATGCCTCTGTCCCTCTTTGTTTGCTACTCTTGGCTCTGCAACAGACAACTTCTCTTTTGTTATTGCAGAAGGCCTTTTTTTTGGACAGCTGTAAGTGTGTCTTTACACTGAAATAAAACTATAAAATAGACAGCATTGTCAGTTTTTATCATTAATGTTTGGTTTATATCAAGTGTGCCTAATTGTCAGAGTAGTCTTTTTTCCCCCAGTTGATTTCCTAGCTGGAGCAGGACTGTAAAATTAAACTTTCAGTTCTCTCAGCAATGCTAATAAAAGCTCTGCTGCTCAAATCAGTTGTTTGATCACCTATACTTGCATGTGATTAACTCACAATTTACTGTGTGTCAATAAAAATGAAAATTCTGCTAAAGGAAAAAAACCCCAAAACACCAAGCATATCAGATAAACCTGATACCAGAAGCAAGGAGTTATAGATTATGGGAGAAGGAAGCATGCAACAACTTTAAATTTCATGTAGTGGCTAATTAGAGAAGAATTTAATTTCTGCAAAAAGTTGGTCATAGTTCAACTATAAAGGTGGTTTGAGAGTTAAGTGCTGTTTTTTATTCATTGCAGATAATCACAGAATAGTTTGGCTCGGAAAGGTCCTTTAAAGGTCACCTCCTGCAATGAGCAGGGATGTCTTCAACTAGATGGGGTTTCCTGGAGTTCAAGGATGTCTGCTATATACAGTGCCCTGTTTTGGACACAAAACTTAGAGGTCCCGAGGTGTGTAGATGAAAATAAAGAGGAGAAGACAAAAAATGCAATGCATGGCAGGTTAATTATTTGAGGAAACAGCAGTAAGAGAGGAAGTATGAGTGTTCTACATTATATAAAAGATTATTAAAGGGTTTGTTCTGTTTGCCTGATGAGCAAGAATTAGTTCAATTTATAGTAGACAGCATTGAGTGGATAGTTTGAAAAAATTCTAAATGTCATTTGGTAAAGAAACTGGAGTCTATATCTAAGAATGTCAGTGAGAGTTCTGCAGATTATAGTCTTCTACATATTTGATCCTGTCTAAATGTAGAGAGCTGGAACAGCAAAGCTTTTTTTTTGTTATTTCCTCCCTTTTTTCTTTTTTCTTTTCTTCTATGAAAATGTATGCATTTTGGCATGTCTTCTGTGTAATTAATATGACCAAAAACCAGATGGAACTTATTTTGATTCCTATAAAGGTAACTTAATGTGGCCGTGAATTTTCAAATCCCATTATTTGGTTTAGATTATGCCCTGCCTACTATTCCAATAACTCATAAAAGATACTTAAAATGTTTCATTCTACAGAGATGACTCTCCATGAGAAGACTATAGGTATTTTTCCATTCATTGTCTTAAACAATGAATAGGCAGAGCAGAGCTGAAGAGAGCAGGTGCAATTGGAGGAGCTAGGATGCTGATACTTAAATGGTGGTTCAGATTTTATTCAGCTGAAGTAAAAGGCAGTGAAACAGCTTAAGATGCTAGCAAATTTCTGCTTTTGTGGGGAGACCTTTGAGGCTCTCTAGCAAGGGAAAAGGCTGGTGCTCCAGGAAAGTTAAACATATTGATCATTTCATTTGACCCCTTGCTCATAAGCAGACTGAATGGTCTGCACTCCTCTGTCTTCCTGTCCTTTTCCTCCCTCAATAGCCAGTCTGTGCTCAGGAGAGAAATGGGTTAGATACAATTCAATATGTATATGTCTTCACCTGAAACTTCTCCTCAGATTTTTGCTACTTTTTTTCTTTTCTCACTAGAAGTTACTTAAATACACCTGAAGACTGAACCATGAGATCATTAGAATGTTAGGTATACATCCACCTACTTCAAGCAGCAGTTCTACGTATAGACATTCCCAAATTTTAGTTCACAGCATCACTTTATAAGATGTTCCTTTCAGATCTAGCCTATATATAGACTTCATAAAATACTTGTCTAAACAGAAAAGAGGATGCTTTTAATCTTTCTGTGCAATTCGGTAGCTGCAGATAATCACTAATGCATTTGTTTTGGAAACATCTTCAGAGCTGCTTTGAGATGAACAATATCCAAGAGATTCTGAATAACTTCTTTCTAGGCAAAATCACATCAAATCTAAACCGTGTTTCATGTCTCCTTCACACTGATTATGAGAGCAGATAAATCTAAAATGTAAGAACAGGTAACTTTTGACAGGAAATTAGAACTTGTTTTAATAAGTATATACTACAGAGAGGAAAACATTGTGGGAAGAAAATGTTATTTACTGTCCATGTAATTGCATTAGAAAGACGACTAAAACTGTAATAGGCCTATGTTAGAAACTTGTGGATTAAGTCTGAGTTCCATTTGTCCATGACAGGAGATGGAAATCTCACAGAAGTCATCTTTATCCCTTATTACAGCCTTAGAAGGAGGAACTAGGTAATTCTTCTGGGAAGTATTTGTGAGATCCTTAGAATTTGTAATAATAAAGACTGAAGGTGATAATGGAATTATTGAGGAGCTCTATTTTTTAAAAAATCTTACTCAGTACCTAAGATACACTATAGGATGAAACAAATACCTGGATGGATGAGAGAGCAGCAGTGGATATTTTCTGCTTTGAGTTCAGCAAAGCTTTTGGCACTGCCTCTCACAGCATCCTCATAGGCAAACTCAGGAAGTGTGGGCTGGATGAGTGGATATTGAGATGGATTGAGAACTAGCTGAACAGCGGGTCCCAAGAGGGTTACAGTCAGTGACACAGGGTTTAAGTGAAGGCCGTCACTGGTGGTGTCTTCTAAAGGTTCAGTGCTGGGCCCAGAATTCTTTATCTTAATTCATTGATGACTTGGATGAAGGGGAGATGCCTCCTCAGCAAGTTTACTGGGGACACAAAGTTGGGAGAAGTGACTGACACCCCAGAGGGCTGTGCAGCCCTGCAGAAGGACCTCAGCAGGCTGGAGAGATGAGTAGAGAAGAACTGTCTGAAATCAACAGCATCAAGTGCAGGGTCCTGCCCCTGGCAGGAATAACCCCAGGCACCAGCACAGGCTGGGGCTGAGCTGCTGGGAAGCAGCTGTGTGGAGAAGGACCTGGGGGTGCTGGTGGACACCAAACTGTCCCTGAGCCAGCAGTGTCCTGGTGGCCAAGAAGGCCAATGGGATCCTGGGCTGCCTTAGAAAGAGCATTGGCAGCAGGTCAAGGGAGGGGATCCTGCCCCGTGAGGCCTGACCTGGAGTGCTGTGTCCTGCTTTGGATGCAATCCCATGCAATGTGCTCTTAAGATGACCCACTGTTGTCCCTTCCAGCCTTACCTGTTCTGTGATTGAGGACTTGATTAATGAACTGTTAAGTCTGTGGATATAAAACTTCAGTTTCCATCTTCACATGGAGGAACCTGTAGTTTTTGAGGAAAACTGGAAGTATTGTAGTTTATGCTTTCTGAGTTTTGTTCATCATTTAAGAACCAGTGGCATATTTTGTCTTGCTGAAAATTACAAATTCAGTGTTGTGAGGATACCAGTTCACACCCTCTCCCCTTTGTGCAGTCTTTCTAGTTTTTCAATGCCTGTTACAATATTTGAATATCATGCCTGCTTCTTTTGTTTAATTGCTGGTATCAGTAAGGCTGTACAGAGAGGAAACACTTACTTTGTATTCTGTCCACAGTTATCTTGTTGTGCAACAACCTTCAAGTGAGAGTTCATGCTCGGTTGTTTGTCCATTATTTGACTATATAGCATGTTTTCTCTAATAGGCTTACAAAAAAACTTCTCTGCTTCTCTTGCCTCCTGATCTCATCTATCCAGCATCAAGTGATTTTATCAGGTTATCTTTATTAGGACAACTGGAGAGCTATCTGTGGTATCCCAGACTACACTATTATGCAGAGGAGCAATGCTGAGCATTACAGAAGTGCTGCCTATTTTAAGCATTGAATCTAGTGAAAAAGTTGTACTTGACAAACTTCCAAAGATCTGAGACCTGCCTAAAGGAATTCATAAGGATGAGTCTAATCTAATAGTTACTTCTTGAAGTTGATATACATAAAATTGGCTTAATGCTATCCTTATGGTTTCTGGTTGATCTGAGAGATTGAGACAATCCCCAATCCTTTATCTGCTTCAACTGCAAGCAGAGTCTTCATGTGCCTTAAAAAATTGTGTTTGTCCTTCCTTCAAGATAATAAAAACACATATAAGACCTTAAGTGTCCAGGGTTTCTTCTTCAGCCAGTCTCTTCCCTTGGCTTCTCCATAGTCCAGCCAGCCTTCATCAAATATATCACAGAGGATGTTCTATTGTTCATTTGCCAAATATTTTTCACCTCCAGTCATATGAACAAGTCTCTACATGTTTTCCCTGTTACTTGAACTTCAGGAAAAAAATTTCTCAACCTACGAGATTCCTTGGCAATTTCTAGCAAAAATGGCTAATATTGCATGTGTCCTTTGGCTGTTTAAGCTTAATGACTCATAAACCTATAGGAACAACTTCATCTGTCTTAAGCAAACCCATAGCAGCAGACTGCACAAAGCAGAACATAAGAAAATGTCTTTTTAAAGCACTTAGTAACTCTCAACTCTAATAATTTTTACATCTTGGCCCAAAGCAGTCTCCTGTAACCTTTTTAAAGTTCCGTGTCAGCTTTATCTACCAATAGTAGTTGCATTCAGAGCAAACATGTCTTCTCTTATCACATAGTTGCCAAATTCTTAGAAGGAAATTTCTTCTTTTTGCTCTTGCAACACCCTGTGGTAGTCTGCAATTAAGGAATTTAGAGCTAATCAAGTAACTGCATAAGTTGTTCTAGAGCTAGAGGCTGTGCAGCCCCACTGCTGTGTCTGGGCTGATAAGTATTGTTGAGGGGAGAGGGTTGGTTGTTTGCATGTCAGCTGCAATCTCAGGTGTTCCATCTCTCTTTTCAGTTCTACTACTAGTTTCAGAATTAAGTCTTGTACTTCTCTGGTGATGTAGGGATGCACTGCTTCAGGCTTGTTAGCCAGGAACCTCTATTTAAACAAGTTTAGGGACTTTCTCTACGTATAGGATCTGTAACATGGATATATGATGTTTCCCTATCTAAACAAGTTTAGAGATTTTCTCTACTTAGAAGATCTGTAAGGATATGTCATGTTTGTTGAAGTAAGACGCTTCATCATTGGTTATAGAGATTTAGTAGATCCTTCATTTTCAGACTTAAAGTTTGTTGTTGTTATTATTAAGTGTACCTAAACTTTCATTAAGGAAACGAAATGAAAATGTTAGAAATTTTTAAGGCTTCAAAAGAAAAGCTGTGCCCTTCGTGCTCTGTTTCATTATGTTTGCTCTCTGGAGTCTGAATAGAAATACATATGACACAGGTTCAGAAATCTGTATCAAGTGTTAGACTATCGAGTATCACAGTTGATTAAAAGTTATTTCTGTGTTTGTTTTAAACCTTCATTTTAAAATTGCCCACTGTGCTTCTGACTTCAAATTCATGCCAATTTTTTATTTTTCCAAGTCCAGTTTTTAAATCCCGTTTTCTTCATAACTTCTATTCTCCAATAGTACAAGAAAGAGCCTTAATACTTATCAGCAGTCAGATGTTTTGCCAGTTTCTGGGAAGCCAGGCCTCAGCAGGCACAAGAATTGCCTGAGAAGACAAATAGTGCAATGTCTAATGTTACCCCTCTTCCTCCTCCTTTCCTGGAGCATTTACTGCTGAGCACAATGCTAAGGTATGGAGCATCCCGTTGGTCAGCTGTGCTGGCTGTGCTCCCTTCCAGCTCTTCCCTATCCCCATCCTGACTTGCAGAGCAGGGAAAGAAAAGGTTTCGATGTTTTACAAGCACTGTTCAACCATAGTGAAAACATTGGTGTGTTATCAGCACTTTTCAGTCACAAATCCAAAACACAGCAACTCTGGTGCAACCACCTCCTCTGAAGAAAGTCAATTCCATCCCAATCAGACTTAGTTGACATACGAATAATACTGTAATTGTAATGCTTTTTGTAATTAAAAAAAAATGTAAATAATTTTTGAAATTACTTCTTTCCTTTTGCATTTGGAAGGAATATAGACAAGCTTCCTGTGTGTCTGGGTATATTCAGGACCAGACCAGAATGATTTTTACAGAAGAAGTAGGAAAATTGAGTATGTACCAAGTACTGTCACAGTCTCAGAATTAAGTACCAGAAGACTTCCCTCTGTAATAATTTGCACTAATAATTAATAATAGATTGGAGTAGAATGTAAAATGTTCATTTGATTGAATGTGATTTTACAGCCAGTCATTTACTTTGGAATTTAATGGCATAGCAGCCCAGCTTCCTGGTCAATATTCTATTTTTTAAAACCACAGTCCAAATAATTTTTAAAAGCTTAATGTATAATAGGGATTTCCTTGAGGGATTATGCTGTACACCTCTCTGGCTTTGCATTTTGTCTTCTCATCCAGCCCAAATCCACCACAGCTTCTAGTTGTATTCTCCAGACTTCTAGTGGGGAACTAAACCTGCCTTGATCTTTTAACTTCAGGCTTCTTTTGAGGGGGTCTTTTCATGGCATTTGCTGTTTTCATCTAAGGATCTATGAGTCTCAAAACTCAAAACAGCTTCTTCTAGCCTATTTTGCCACCTCCAGGCTTCATCGAAGTCTCAGATAACTTGACTTTTCACCTGACTTCATTCTTTCAAACTTTAGTCTTTGTTTCTGCTTATATTCTATTCTTTTTTGGGTATTTAAAGGGGGTTGTCTTCTCATGGTGTCTACACTACGAAAAATATTTTTTTGGTGTATCTGCAGGTAAGAAATGGTTCAGTGCTGATCTTAACTGCATTTGTTAATCTGTAGTGCATAAAGTGTGTTTCTGTTTTCTCAGAAAAGAAAAAAAAACTTACTAAAAAACAGAAGACCTATTTATATGGCTATAAACCTCGAATATGCTTAAATCTTGACTACTTTATTAACTTCTAGTGGGGGTATGGTATGGATGATAAGATCAAGCAGAGATTTGGAACAGCTTCCACATAAAGAAATTAAATGGACTAGAATTTTACACTTTAATGAAGAAATAACATATGGTGGAGGTATACAGAATGAATAGCATTAAGAAAAAAGTCAGAGGCAATTATTCACTGTTTTTCACAGATCAGAAATTGTGACAGGAAAAAAATCGAGCAGCAGGTTTAAAATTAATAAAAGTACATACTTGTTCAAGTGTAGCAGAACTGGATGTTTCATAATTGATGTAACATCATATGAGAGCCTGGAGTATAAATGATAGCTACAAATAAAGGAATTAGGCTGATAGATCTACTGTGGCTGTTAGAGCCAATGAACTGCATGCAGCATCTAGGTCAGGAAGGCTCCTGAACCGAAGGCAGCAAGAGGTAATAAGTGTGTACCAGGAAACAAATCATGTTCTGTGTCATGTGTTTATTCCCTAAGCATTTGTTTCTCAGCACCTTAAACATCATACTGAGTTGTGTGCACATTTAGGCTGAGCTGTTATGGCAATTTTTGTATACTTCTTCCAGGAGTAGTACTTTCATAAAGAATGGAGCACCCAGAAACTTGCATTTTTTTCCATTTCATGAGCAAACTCCTCTTGTCCTTCAAAGTAAGGGCTTCCCTGATGTGGCTAAACTTAAATTTGGAACTCCCACTAATGGAGGAACAGAACCATCTTAACAAATGGCTTTTGGTGGTTGTCTACACGATAGAAAATCTCACTGCTCTGATCTCACTATTAAAAATTACTTAATTTTCTGAACTGCTCTGAAAAGCGATTGTGAGCTGACCCTGGATGTGATTCTCTTTGTAGGAGAGGCTACATTTTGTCTAAGCTGTAAGTATTTGAAGGAATGCCTTATTTAGAGAAGGCCTCTGTGAAATTTGTGTGCCTATTTGCAGTATAGATTAGGTTAGCCAGGGTGATTGCATAATCTGCTACTGAAATATTAAAATAGGATAGAGATGTAAAGGAAGCCATTGCTGCACATCTTAGGAATGGTTCTGATGCTGATACACAGAAAATTGCTATGCAGAAATCTGTTCATGCTTTTATGCAACATTACTCACTGCATTTCAATTCTAGATTGCTTTCTTAATTAGAATTGTCCTGCCATAACTTTTTTGGGGGGGACTCCTATAAAATCATTTTTTAACAGCATACAACAGAAATCTATACAGATGGTGGCTTAAGAGAGAAAATTATAGCTATTCTGTAAAAGTGGTTTTCTAATGTCCACTTTTCTCACTTTCTCTCGCTACAGCTTGAATTTTACATGGATTTTTCACTTACACTTTTTCCCTTTATTCACGTTACCATATAAACATCACAAGAGTTTAACCAGGACTTGAGTGGTTTTTTTATGGATGAAGACATCATAGAGCTCAAAACTGACATACTCAGGGTTGAAAAATTACCTCAAGTGATTTTCCAGACAGTTATGTCAAAGAAACACAATTACACTACAGCAGCAAATGCTTTCCTTTTTACCCTTATGAATTCTGTTGTAAGCTTTTTGGTCCTTCTTTAACTACAGCATCTCTCTTCTTCATAATTTCTTCATCTTTTCATTTCTTCTTCCGTCATCATTTTCATTCCCTTCCTTATATTCCAGTAAGGAGAAATTCTTACTCTATTAAAATTCTATTTTTTATTGGTTATTTAGTTTCAGATACAAGAATTTATCTTGTCTATATTTCTGGTTGGAAATGCAGTGCACCCTTTTGATATTTGTTATTAGTGTCATTTTCAGATAGGTGATTGATTTAGAAAATACTTGCTCTAGAGTGAGTATCATGTGACACGATTGTAACACCTATTTAAAAAATGCACATTCAGGTTCTTTTTTTTTCCTTAACCCTTCTTCATTCAGTATTTTTCTCATTGTCACAAGCATTCTACACAATTAATGTGCTCCATAGCTTAGTATAGGATGTGGAAATGTTCAGTAACAAGTATTCAAAAACAGAGTAGGTTAGGGAGAGACTATTAAATGGGGGAATCCATGATTGAAACTTCTTCATTTTAACAAAGGATGTAATTATTACTTATGAGGTGGTGATTTTTAGTCTACTGTGTTCCATTTTCCAAAAGGTGCACCTAAAGATACCTTTAATGTATGTTTTCCCTTTTTTGCTAACATTAAAAAACACTGTTCTAACAGAGCCAGGAAGGCCATTCACTATATAGATTGCGAATAATCCAGGAAATACATTAATATGTAATTTTGTTTTGGTTTTCACATCCAGAAAAAGAGAATAGAGTGTGATGTGGCTGAGAGATTTTTACCACTGTAGTTCTGGGCTGGCTGCAGGATTCAGGACAGAAGCAGCGTGTGGTACCATGAGCAGCTGTTGTGTCCATTTTGTGCCTGGAGCTCTAGTTGTACCCACATTGTTGGCATTTTGTTTAGGAAACTCTGTATTGTGCCTACTCCACTGCATTTGCAGTGCTATGAAAATTAGGGAACAAGATTTGAAAAAGTTTTAATTCAACCTATCATAACCGTTTCATGCAGTTTAGAGCCTCATCTTCATCTAAACATGCATGAATTTCAGGGGAAGATCAGAGGCTTCAGTATTACCCTATTGTATTTCAGGTTTCTTTTGTAGAGTTCAAACCATGAAGAAAAATTCAAGAATGTATTTGAGTTTTGAATAATGTTGAAACATTAAAACCCTTAAGATTGGTTTTCATAGAATAAGCAACAAAACCCAGAAAAAGCTTATCCCAAATGGGGTGATGCTTACCCAGTCTTCCCCATCCACAGGTGGATGATCTTGGTTTTGTGTGTATAAGTAAATGCAAAATTTGCTTTCCACCAAGCCACAGTAAATACCCTTACCCAAAATCCATTTAAAATGTCTCTTAGAATCTTTACTTTCAAAACTCACGTGAGTTACAATGAAGTATTTTAAGCTTGTAAGAATGTTACTGTATTCAGACAGTATTCTTTTAGTACAGTTTACTTTAAAATGCATTTTTTCAGAATCTTTCGGCATTGAATCCTTTCTAAAAACAGGAATTTGCCAGAAAAATGCAAAGAAATACAGTTATTTTAGTTTTTTACTACTTCTCCCTGGCTTAAGAAGGAATGCTGCTTGCCATGAGCCTTAGGCAAATAGCTTTTCAAGGGCAATTCTGTGTATGAGGGGATGAAGCAGCACACTTCACAGACTGATTCATATTTTTAACAGTATGTTCTGTATTGTTTTTAAAAGTTATCAACCTTTAAAATACATCCTCAAGGAACAAATTTGTGACCAAAAACTGAGTAAGATTTAAAGATAATGTTAGTGTTCAAATAGGTGGAGTTATCTCTGTGTGCTTCATAATTTGCTAATGCTAATATTGTCATTGGTAGTAGATGAAGTAGTAAAGATTTGGAGATTAAGAGATGAGATAGTAAAGGTTTGGAGATTTCAGAAAAAAATTATATTTTAAATTCTAATATTTTGCATTTATGCGAAAAATTCAGTTTTATATTATGAAAGTATTTTGGGAAGTGTGTTTTAAAGAAGTCAAAACTGAGAAAATGTCCTCCCTTTTTGCTAGTGTCTCAAACGCCTTTGAGAAGTGTCTGCTTCAGCCTGCATGGTTGAGCAGAACATGTTGGAGATGTATACATGAAACAAAAATGGCCCCAAGTTTTTCTAGATCTAGTAGAAAAAGAGATTATCAGCTCAAGGTTTTATTCAGAAATCCCACTGATTAGCGGTGAGTTCTACATTTAGGAAGGTGGTTTTTTCTTTGTATTCCTTCAGGAGTTTCTCTTGTCCTGCCATCTGCACTCTTAAGCCTTTTAATCTCTTCAGCTAATTTATTGTATATGCTAAACAAAAGGGGTTTTTGTTGTTTTTTGTTTGTTTGTTTGTTTGGGGTTTTTTACAGTGTATGAATGTTTATGATGCTCAAGACCTCTAATATAAGATTTTCCTTGGATTCAAACCCTTTCTTCCTCAGTCACGGATTTTATCATCTTCGATTTGCTACTGTTATTTTCATTGTGTACATGAGGAAATAAACATTATGAGCAGTGTGGTGACTGCAGCATGTATATACACAAGCTATTTTTAATAGTCAGGGAATATTCTCATATTACTAACAATAACCTTCCCAGGAAGGTTTTGTCATAATTTTTGATTTCAGTCACACCATTGTTACCAGTATCCAAGCTTTTCATTAGCTTGCCTGCTTGGGTATTTCTGCATAGCTTAATACACTGATTACTGTGAAGGGATAGCAGTAATCTGTGCTAAGTTAGCAGTACTTAGAAGTGCTTTCTTATTATTATTTCTCTAATGCAGCAATAACTTCTCTTAAGATTTGTTTCAGTGTCATCTTAGCAATCACTTTCATTCCCCAATAATGAACTGATTTAAGCCTCCCTTTTTAATGAGGTCTTAATATCCTTTAACTTCAGATTAATTAAAACTGTTCCTGTCCAAAACCTCATGTTATGTGGAAAAACAGCTCTCAAATGAGAGCTTATTAATAGAGTTCCTTTATTTATCAGGCGGATCTTTATACTTCACATCTTTTCTTTCTGTCAGTCTCTCCCAGTTTTCCTCTTCATTTAAGGCAATGATCTATATATACAGAACCTTCTCAAGACTATGATTTTTTGGTGCTACTTTGGCACATGAAATGATGATTTCTTTGTACTATTTCTGTTCTTCTGCACAGGACAGGACACTAGCTGAATATTTTTAACAGATATTAGTTTCCAAATTATTAGCTTCCCTAACAGCAAGCTTTTGTGTTACCCCGTTCTCTGTGATTCTATTCAGACAGTTTACAGAAGGATTAAGTTGGAATCATCACTGGAGAAGAATGAAGGGATAAATGAAACATCAGTAATCATTAATGAGAAATTATTCAGGCTCATTAAGGGCAAGTTTTGAAACTTAATGTATTTGGACAAGAACTGTAAGTATATCCACAAAGAGGTAGGCATCTGTAGTTTCTACAATTAGAGGGGCACAAAACAATGTGTATTTCTTAAGACACAGGAATACTGAGTACTGCAAAGGATCAGACCACTGACAGGTTTATGAAAAGGAGGTTTGACATATTTGACTACTTCCTTCAGCAAAGTTGGGCTCCGTGCTGGTGTATGTATGTCCTTTCTATCTCAGCAAAAGTTGCTCTTGCGGAGAGACTTTATCAGAAAATGTTTTGACATTCTATTAGTCTGGAACAGGAGTGAATGATGAAATAAGACATTCAAATACATCTGCACTATTCAGATGTTACAGCTGTTTCTGTTGCTGCTTTGTCTTAAAACCCATGGAAGAAAACGCCAACTTAAGTTGATCACTAGCCTGTGTTGTTCCTGTGTTCTGCAGCAGGCCTGCCTCTTTTCCTTCTTTTGAGGGTGCTCTTGTAACAATCTTACAGGATAAAATAAGCCATCTTCTGCAGTAGCTAGTTACAGGAGGAAAATCTAACAATCACTGGAGGAAAGTGATGTACTGTATGTTACTCAGCCTCGAGAAAAGGAAAATTAAGATTTAAAGGTTTTGTGCTGAGCAGAGGCAAGAGACTGGTCTTGGTAAAATTGCTAAAAATGAGTTATTCTCACCAGAATCTAATAATCAAGAGCCATTCTAAATAGTCTGTTTCACAGCTATAGATCATGTTTCCAGGCAGTAGAAAATAAAACTTTTTCTGACTGGTACTGTTGATTAATTTATGAAAGGAAAGCTATGTCATGAAATAAGAAAAGTGTTTGTTTTACAACTGCTATTAATAAAAAGTCTAATAGTGGGATGGGTTGGGGGGTGTGGGTGTGGATTAAAGGAGAAATACTGAATGGATAACTTCAATTTCATATGCCACTGATCAAGTTGAGCTAAAAATATTGAGAAAACACAAGCAAGTCCATGAGGAAGAAGAAAGCAGATGAACTTGGCAATAAATATTTTGTACTTGGCCAGTAAAAATGGAACATGAAATGAAACTGGCAAACAAAAAAATTGAATATTTGATTTCATATCAAAATGTCTATAAAACCTTTCACTGAGGAACTTTGATAAAATTTTACGATGCACAACTGTTTTTGTTCTAACTGAATTACATATTTAAGTGAAAGAAAAGTAACAAAAAATTTTTCAGGTAACTCTTTCCCAATTTTAATTTGAAAGATCTCAAATGGGTACAAATGAGTTACATTTTCTGCTAAGAATTATTCCTTTGCATCATTCTCATGGAATAACACACTGTTTCTAATTACACTGCTATAACATGCAACGTATTTTATATGTTTTATATTTAAATTATGTAATTAATGCCATTTACCTATTCCCTTGTTAATAGCTCTTGACAAATAAGGCCAAGTGAGTACTCTGAGCTGGCTGGTTGTAAGAGAGATGTCTGTAGCCCAGTGCTGAGTACAAGCCAACATGCTTTTCCTCCCAGCATGGTTTATTAGCTGTGGCTCAGTGCCACTCTCACTGTGCTACAGAGTTGGCTGTGATCTCATGTGGGATGCTGGTATAGCTCACTGAAAATAACAAATAGACCCAAGATTTTGGTTGGTTGGTTGGTTTTTTTTCTTTTCTTCCTTCATCTCCTATGTTTAATAGTTCAGTTGTTAATAAAAGCTCTGAGAATTCTGCCAGAAGAGGTAGTAAACATTTTAGAAAACAAGTAGCAATCTTGCATTATGATGCATCATTCAAGTATCTGTCACTAGAAAATGTTCAGAGTTAGGGTTATTATTTTAATTTATTGTAAAATCAGAAGACTCCTAGTGCCATATACTTTCTTTAATTCAATTTAATGCAAAACTGTGTCATGGGTTGAATTGCTCTGTGCAAGAGAATTCTCCAATAATACCAAAACTCTCTCTGAAGTATTTCTTTATTATAGCTACTTACTTAGCTAATTTTAGAAGGGGGAAAGACTGGGGGGAAGTAAACAGTTCGAAAGCTTTTGTTCTGTTTTGCTCATGTATGGATCAGTGCGGTTCTGAGGACGAAAATGAGCTGGGGCAAGAGTAGAAATGCCAATAATGCTACAATACTGTATGAATTTATCAATGTAAACTCAATGAGAAATTTAAAAATCTACCTGTAGAGTTTTATGTTGTAGTGGCATATGTGGCACAAGTGGAGTCACTGTGCTTCACTGTAAAGATCTGTCCACTGTGGAGTAAAGATCAGCTGAACTGTGGGCTGAACCTTGGAATGGACATGTTCAGGTATCGGGTACTCATGTTCAACTTTCTTTTATTTGAAAAAGGCTTCTCTCACATTTTATTTATTTGTTTAAATATGGTTTTGAATTCAGTGCAAGTGGATTTTGGACAAGTGATTATATAAGACTTGCGAAGGTGAATCAGTGAGGGAATGCTTTTACTGAATATTTCCTTTTCCTTAAGTAAGATGAAAGAGGATATTGTGGTTTTCAAACTAAACATCTGTAATCTAAGCTTCAGAGCATGAGAAGTCTATCTTTTCTTAAAAAGCCGTTTATTATAATAATTGTCTGATTTATGAAGCCAACTAAATGTGCACTGGGTAATCACGTTTCTCAGCTTTGAAAAACACTGCTGAATTTGGAGAAGCATGCCTTCTTAGCAGCTTAAGGTATAGAGGCACTGCAGCTATGAAATGTATCTTGACACTTATCTAGGGTAACATTATGCATCAGTGAGCATTTAAAGTCAGGTGATGTGGCTGGAGGAAATAGGAACTAAAGCGTTGACTGCTGTTGTGGAGGGATAGCATCACTATTTGTCCTGACATGTTCTGGATGAAAATATAGCTGACAATATAGTTTATGTTAAAATAACCTAGTAAAATCTACCCATGATATCCTGCTGGAGGGAAGGGAGGGGGAATATTTATAAGATACAAAATCTGGAATTTTCCTTTAGTTTGTAAATGGTCTTTGGTCCATCAGTTTTCTAGATCCACCTTTTATATTTTAAATGAAAGAGATTCTTCCATTGCTTGACCTGATGGGCACCACCCATCTACTTCTAAGTGCTTTGATCACAAAGGCAATTCCAAAATAGAATAAAACTTTGTAAAGCAATTATAGTATGGCATTGCCAGCATAATATGATCTTGTAGTTTAACCACAGGTTAAGGTCCTAAAATATCTTGTACTGGCATTGTCTATAATGTTTTTTCTATCAGTTCTTTAAATGTTCTTTCTTAATGCAGCGCTGCAGTTTAGCTCAGTTCCTAAGTTTAGGTATCACTTCAACTCATTTCAGTATAGACTAAATTATAGGATTATTTTTGGGCTTTTGTAACTAGCTTTTTTGGTTATTACTATTACTGTCTAAGGAGTGAGGGTGTTTAGTGCTAGTTCTGGTAGGAAAAAGCAGGTTTCATAATAATTATAACTGCTTGTTTGGAGTAAAATAGTAAACTGATTGGGCAGGAGAAATTGCAGTTTCTTACAGTGGTTTATTCACAAAGCCTGACTATCTCTGTACACAAACCTCATGTATTTGTTTTTTGTTATCCATGAGAGTCATGCATACACTGTGCTGTCCTCCCTCCCAGTTTGCAGGTAGACTTGCCCTAACCATCTTTGATTTCCTTTCTGCACTGTGGCTCAGCAAGTACTGTGGGAAGTATTAGCAATGCTAGTGTTGGGCACCTTGGTCATTTACCTACTGCTAGTCAGGAACTCAGTCTTTCAATTAATATAATGTGGTTCAGGGTGTGTAGTCTAAGCAAAATCCATGATCAGTCTTTTCCAATGTGATTCTGTGATCATGGTTTATATAGGGGCTATTTCAGATCCCTGGGAGCACACCTAAGCTGTCTGTGGTACTTGCTGGTAGGATTGCAGGTTGAGCAGTTTTCAAGAATATTCTCCAGATACATGAAATTGATTGTTTGTGAGAAAAGGGAGACCAATACAGACATGCTGGCAAGTAAAAGATCCCTACTGCTTTAATTTTTTTGTTTTTCAACCTCTGTGGGGTTATAATTTCCAAGTACACTTTTAAGTGGCAAAAACTTCTAGACAAAATTTCTGCTTTTGGTACGGTACCCTCCTCCTGTCACTTTTTCTGTATTTATGTAGACAAATTTACCAGGCCTGCCTGACATGGAATAAATGTGCCAGTGCTCAAAGAAGTTACTTATTTTACAGATATGTAAGCTCCAGGATTCACTTTATCTGTTTTCATTCCTGCGTTGGGGCAGAAACTGAGGAAGAGATCAAATCTCTGCCTTATCCGTGTTCTTCAGCTTGGGAATTGCTGGAGGCTTGTTGAAGTTATGGGGCATGTTATGGCCACTGTCACCCAAAGGAATGTGATAGTGAGTGCTCTGGTCTACTCAGTAACCTTGCAGTCTCATCTTAAACTCATATTTATAGGGGGAGCAATAAAAAGAGAGAAAGGCTTTGGAAGATGGAGCCAGAGGGGATTGTTCTAACTATTATTTTTGCCTTTAAGAGAACATCGTACAGAATAGATGGAAGAAGAACATAGCTGTTAGTGACTTACAACGTAAATTAAAGCTGTAAGTAAGGAGAAGTAAACAGTTATATTTTGCCAATGGATTCTGTTTGTGCAAGCTATTTAAAAATTAAAAGTCAAAATTATTTTTGGGACCTGAATGGAACAAAATGCATGAACACATTTAATCAAAGCCTTTGTAAGTTTTCCAAGATCCACATGTTCCTAGCCTGCCATGTTTCTGAATAATGAGAGTTGGGTTGTAATGTGTTGTGGCATGAATAGCAGAGACAATACATCAAGTGGTTTTTAAATTATTTTAGAAATTTCTTGTTGACATTTAAATGATCAGATGCAAAGAAAAAGAGAATGACAACTACAGAAAACAAAAATGAGTTTTAAAAACCCATAGCCAATAATATATAAATAACAAAGTACTTTTCAGTATCTTAAGTTTGAACCATACAGATATTTTATAAGCAGCTGTAAAATATGGATGATGATGACTTCAGAAGTAACTGTACATTATCTGAAATAGAGATAACTATGTGAGGCATGCAATGAAATCTTACTTGTAGCATTGTCAGTAATACTGTTTGTCTATAGAAAGTTCCTTCTAGGTATGAGGACAGATAGAGCAAATGTGTTATTTTATTCCTCTGACTCCCTTCTGTGGCTAAACAGATTTTTCTTTTTCCTTTTCACATTCCCCAGCACAGGGCATACACTAAGAAAACACCCTTGGAGTCAGATTACTATTTTAAACAGAATTAAATTCACCCATTTAGGCCACACAGGGCAATCAGTATATGTATATTATGCAAACATACTCAAGTATGAAGAAAAAAGAAAACCAGCAAATTCTGCTTCTGAATATAACTGTCTGGAGAAATATAACAAAACTGCCACTGGTTGTAAGCTCGATTTTACACATCCTTAACATATTTCTGGAATGTGGTGTTAGAGCTTCCAGAAGGTGAAGTACTGTGTGAACAAGTTTGTTAGCCTTTCTGGATGCTTCTTGTCTCTGAGACTCCTCTCTCATTCTTGCAATTTCAGTATTGTAGGATCTTTTTACTTTATTTTTTTTATGGTGTTCATCCATAAGCCCTGTGATTTAAATTGCAAAGAAAAAAATTGGTCTAGAATCTGAAATGATCAGATCATTCCCACATATTCTGCACATTTTATGCTTTCCAAGTTTGAATTATCCTGCTCTCACCTAAATTCTTATTGATTTTTTTGGAATGAAGATATTTTCTGGATGTCTTTTTGCCTGATCATAGAAAATACTGTGACTGCACTTTTCAGCCTGATGTTAAAAATATCCATATTGTTTATACTTAATTTCATTTTATTCAAAGGTGGTCTGCAATTCATTCCAGCCTGTTCTTCAACATCAAATGTTCCTCTGTTGCTGGTCCCATTTTCTGGTTTTATGTATCTCAGTCAAACTTCCTCTCTTTAAAATAAACATTTGATATTTTTTAACCTTGGCATAAACTGGCACATGGACTTGCTGTGTCTAACTGTGGTTCACAAGCATGTTCACATGCACAAGTGTCTTACAAGTGTCTGAAAATGAAAGAGAAAATATGCACTAAAGTTATTGAAAGAAAATTATAGTATTGTAGTGGAATGTGAGCATCATATAAATGAAAAAAGTCTGAAGGGTTCAAGGGGAAGTGCCATGTTTTTAAAATTAATTTCTTGTTGGATAAGACTTTGGGGGAGGTAGACAATGTTAATTTCTACAAAAAATAACTTTATGGTTTCTACTAGTTGTGGGTCAATTTATTCTCGTAGAAAGACTTCTTAATATTTGATCCAGATAGTCTCTCTTTTACATTTGGGTAGGAGCAAATAGAGATCAACTGAAATGATAGGAGTGTCAGTGAAAATAGCTTTATCTTCCTGCATAGGTTTCTACAAGCTGCTGTGGTAATTTACCAGTGAAATGTCTCATTTCCAGGCAGATCATTGCAATCCTTATTAGATCACCTAAATCCTTTAATTTGCAGTGCCTTCCAAGGTAGGCAAAAGGTCATTCTTCAGCACCCAAAAATTTTGCTTTCACTTTAGGTAGGTGAGGATTTTCTGACAGGCAGTTGCCAGCAATATATATGTGCAAATGCTCTGTACCTCTCCTAAGTATATACTTGCTGGAAAAAAATGCATATATATACTTTGCCCTACAATGGTATTTCCTATAGGATGAAGTAAGATCAACATATATTATTGTCTTGACACTTACTAGAAATACTTCTTTTCATACGGTGTTTCAAAGTTCTCAGTCTACTGACTAAATCCCAACATGGATATTAAATATATATTTCTTTGTCTAAATGGTGAGAGTTTTACTGGTTTTGTGATAATGACTTTTGTCTGCTTCTGCATATTTTTTCTCTCAGGAAATTTCAAATCTTGCTCATGTTGTTTAATGAGCTGGCTGGTCAAGCATCTGATGCCCCAGTGGGAACTTTCAAAGTCACTGAACACATTTTTACTTAAATCTAGCTGACATTTCTGTCTGTTTGATTTAATGTATGAATTCCATATTTAGATTACCAATCAGATGGAGCATAGTACAATCATTCCTCTGCACTACAAACACGCATGCATCCTGCACGGAAGTGAGCTCTTTTGCTGTTGGTCCACATGGCAAGAGTGTTTTTAGATTCTACTGGCATTTGGGAAGACTTTATAAGTCAGTTTTAATTATAAATGAAATTTTGAATCTCTAATGAAAATCTTAAATGCAGAATTAGTCTTCAGTACTTTATTCTCAGACCATTTAAATTGCTATAATCTGGTAGAACTAGTCTATTACAAATGATGAATTATTTATTTACCAGTTAAATGCTAAAATCCTAAAAAAAAAAGCTTGATGTTATAAATATCCATATTGTTTATACTTAATTTCATTTTATTCAAAGGTTTTAAAGTATTTACTATCTACATGCTTCAAATTCTTGCCACAAAGCATGTAAGTATTGATGATAGAACTTCTGAGCAATTATTAATCAATTTGTTTAATAAAAATCAAAACTTAAATAGTTTTTGCTTCTCATGGAAGCTCGGCATCCCTCCTGATTTTGCACTGAATGCACCTCCCCATGCTGAGATTAAAATAAATAAATAAGTAAGATTGCAGCAGTGAAAAGTCCATGTGTTCTATGTGTTCTCTTTATCCGATTTGTTTGTTTTGGGTGATAGTGCCTGCAAGCCCAAGACTTCCTGGTGATTGTGCCTTCCCTCTCCCCTTTTGTGTCATTTTTGGGCAGTAAGCAAACTGTTGAATGTTTTCAAGAGGAGGCAGTCCATCTATCGATCTGGCTGAGGCTGGCAGCAGTGCTACCCCAAACTGTCATACGGGGCTGTGCCCTGTGTGCTGAGGGAAACCCAGGTTCCCCCTGGAAAACTGCACTAAGCTCTGAATTCCTGTGGGTCAGGATGACAACACAGAGGTGTATATTCTAGATTCATATACTTTACAACAGTTCCAACTTTCCTCCCTCAAACTGAGTCAGATTAATTCTGCTAGAAGGGAAGAATGGCTCCTGGTCCTGTGATTGCCAAATGACCTACATATGACCTCATCCCTAGTTTCTGACATATGTTGAGGACAAAGATCCTTGTTCTATTCTTTTCCAATATTAGACTGTTCAGGTGATAATATTTTCCTGCCAGAAGTGTCTGAAAAAATTAATCTTGTCTGATTTAGTCTTGCTTTTCCTATAATAAAATTTTAAAAAAGAAAAAAAACCCAACAAACCAGCTTTGAATGGTGAAAGAGAAGTATAACTTGGCTTTCCTCATTAAAAATAATGTTTTCATGTAGCATTTTGCTTTTCCTGGGGAAAAAGCCTGAAAGCAGCAGAAAACAGGGTATACTTTTTGTCCTTAAAACAGTCATAAGGTAGGGAATAAAAATTCTGGAGTTAATCCCCTCCCCCTTATTTTTTTCATGAGTGCAAAGAATCTTTGAGACATGGTGAGGCAGAGAGAATCCTTTAAATTTGAGGCCTTAATCTCAGAGCTGTTGTTCATGAGAGACATGAACTGAGAGACAGAGGGCATGTCTGCAATACTTTGCAATAATTTGATTTCTGTGATGTTTTTCTGTACAGCAGGTTGAACTTAGCCTAAGACTGGGGGAGGAGGGAAGTAAGTTTTCAAGGATCTAATTATTGAATCCATAAAAATAATAATAGTAATAGTAGTAATAATATTAATAATAGTAATAATAATAATAATACCCCAAAAGAAACAATAAATCTGGGGTGGATCTTCGTCACATAATTTTGTACCTTTGAGTAAGTAAAGCTGTCATCAGGATCCTCCTTGGAAGCTGCTTTGTGCGCTTCATCGCTGGCGAGCAGCCAGCGACAGGAGCTGCAGCCCAGCTTGCTGTAGCTGCCAGCATTCTGTTGTGTAGGAAGGGAGCCCAGAATAGCAGCAGCCTTCTTACTACCTCCCTCAGGCTGCTCTAACAATTTTTCAAAGGTCAGTAGAAACTAGTTATCAATTAAAGGAGCTCTCTGTCTGCTTTTAATGTATCTTACAGGTAGTGGAGAAAAAAGCTTTCAAATGCTTTCAAATCCTGCTGCCTCTTTCCTTGGAATACTTTATGAGGATGTGAGGACCCAAGGCCAGTTGATTTGTTGATACCATGGGGGTCAACATCAAGGTAGTCCAGATGAGTAGGCCAAGAATGCTGTCTTGGTCAGTTTGCTCTGGCAGGAGGAGTATTGTAGCAGGTATTCATTCAGTAGCCTGTGTTAAAATGAGCATGCCCATAGAATTAGAAATAGCCAGTCTGGCTCCCAGTCATTTGATCTGCTCCCAAGTTCAGTCTCTCTTGAATAATCTGCTTAGTTTATAAATCAGTCAAAAGACAGAATATCCTGATGGCAGGTAACAAATATATTTGTGAGATGGACCTGGAAAACAAATGCCAAGTGGAGGATTTTGAGCTTCACTTTCATTTAAAGATGAAGGAGAGTTTCATTGGGAGGCTTAGTGACAACTTGATATTGTTTAGACAGTGATCTATCTGAAGAAAGATTAATGTTAATTAAAGTGGCATTGGAGAAATTCAGCAGATGACAGCAGCCAAGCTGGCTACAAGCTATTTTTAGAAAATTTACTTCATTGCATTCGGTATGACTCATTTATTAAGTTAACGGATGAATCAATAGCTCAGCTTCTTATGGCAGTCCCTTAACATGGAACTGTATATAAAGATTGTGTTCGTGTCTTTGGTCAGAATTCACATGATAAAAGCTGACCTGTATGGATTCAGTCCAAGTGCTCAAGTGTCTTGCACAAAATGGAGCTCTGCAATAATACTCCAGTGAGTCTGTCTGAACACGGATGTGTGGAGAGAAAGGGGAAAATCAGCCAGCTTGCACTGTTTGGGAAGTAACACAAATAGCAAACAGGTCTTGTTAAAAATAATGCAATAGAGGTGTAATTTATTCCTCTTTTAGTTTTGTCATGAGTTTACTTTTCATTTGAGCTGTGGTTCATTGTTTATTGCCTCCATTTGAGCACAGTTCTTCCTGGTTTGCAATTTTCCTTAACTTGGATGTAGTTTTCTCTCTTCCATGATCAGCTTTAATTTGTGAAATAGTAAAGCATCCATCTGTTCCAATACAACTGTGTTGGCCTGAGTTCAGTTTATTTCCTCTATTTTGCTAATTTCTTAGGTTGCTATAGAAACCTTGTTGTTCTCCTGAATCCTTTTTGTGAACTTTTGTGAACCTAGTCTGAAAAGATAAAAAAGACACTACATTCCTATCAATTTTAAAGCCTTTGTTAAAATAATTATATTTATTATTTCCTGATTACTTTTATGGAATTTCTGTATTTTCTGATCCTTACCTCAAAGGCTTTCACCAGTTTATCCCAGTGTAAGAGGTGGTTTTTCATTATTATTGTGTCAGCTCTTATTTCTATACCTAGGAATAATTTCATTTCTCTTTTGCAAAGAGATTAGAGAATTGGGCAGTCTGTATTACATTCAAGGTATGATACAGAGCTGATAAGACTAACGTCTGTCAAAATTTGAATACAATTTCTGGCACATTTGAGATTAGCTCTTGCATATACAAGTGAAATGTAATATTTAAAATAATTTCATTGTTAAATAGTGTGGCTTGCTATAGTACGAAAATACTGCAGTTTGGAAGAGAAAGACTTTGTACATGAGGTTTCTCTGGATGAAGTTTGGAACCATCTTTTCAGTGTACTGGAAGTAGCTGCTGGCTGTGTATTTATCTTTGCTCTAGGTTGGGTATGTATTGTCAGAGAGAAAATGCCATTTCTGTTAGATGATGCTGGATGCTGAATTGTTCAAATGGAGAGCAGTATAATAAAATCTGTAAAATATGTGAAAGATGAAGAGTGACTGCACAAAATTTGTTTCCCTATTGATCTGAATTCTGGCCATTCTAGCATGTTCTTTGCTGCATTATATTTTAGCATACAAAGCCCATTGTAGTTAATGTATACTCAGGCTAGCTGGTCCTTTGCTGTTCTGACTGCACTTACTTCTTGAAACATTGTGATTAAGAATGGTACTGTAAAATATTCTAAAGGAAACAACCTGCAGAGAGAGGTTTTTCACAACAAAGTGAAAAAATATGCCATGTGCAAGCCCTCTGTCATAGTTTGTGTATCATCCTAGAGCTGAAATCTCCTGTGTATGTCTGGTCTCTATTCTTTCAGATGTCAGGAATCGAATCAAGGAATTGCACAGTGACAAGCAAGCTTCCAGACAGGCCACAACTGATGGTTAGACTTAAATGTAATTCAGAAAAACACTTGAAGTATAAAGTTTTCCTCAAGCTGGACATATCCATTATTGCATTGATTTTCAATTTGCCTTGATTTTGCTGATTTTTCTTAGCGATCATCACAATGTTTTTGTTTTGCTCTGTTACTTGTGTGTGCAGTATTGTCCAGTCCCTCACACGTCAGACTTGACTGAAGACTCCAGCTGACTGTTGGAGATTGGTAATAGTGATGTGGCTGTGTTAGCTGCATCCTCCCAGGGTGTGGGATGCCTTTAAACTTCTGTGAAACTCAGCCAAACTTTATATACAGAGTGAAATGTCTTTTTTCTGTCCTTCACCAGTTAAATCAAGTACTATAATCAGTGGTGGTGGATCTCTTTCAGAAGTTAAAAGATTGACTGAAATCTAATGTTCTAAAATGAAGAAAGTATAGACTTCCTTAAAAACTTCATTTCAAATCTGAGACATTGAAAAAATTGTATATTAATGTTCTCTGATTCTCTTTCAGCTTCAAATTTCGTATTGTTTATGTTTGTACACTGGATTTTTAAGATAAAGATGTCAGTGTAGGATTGTAAATGGATTAAGACATATGTGAGCTGGAGCTATCAGTGAGAGTTTGTTTATTTAACAGTAACATAATTTTTAATATGTCTTTCAAAAATGCAGAATTGTGGTAGCTGTAAGAAATTTGCAAAAATTTTACTTTTTAAGTAAATTTTACTTTTTAAGAGTGGTACCAATTGAGCTGCAACTTGGCAGATTTAGAGTGTGTTAAACTCTTAATAGAAAACTTGGCAGAACTATTTGTGTAGGGATGCTAATTAATGGTGTAAGCAAGACAGATGAGTTCACTGAATCAATTTTTTTTTAATTTTTTTTTTTAGTTTTTTTTAATATTCCAAGAAAGTGCATAATAGTTGTGCCAAGGGTGGCCAATAAAGATATCTCCCAGGTGGAATTCCATATTGCTGGAGTGCTGGCAGGAGAGATTCTGTATTCTCTTTCTGCTAGATAGTAGAAAGTCAGTGATTTTTGGGGTACTCCAAAGTGCAGGCAGGAATGGATCTCAAAGTACATGAAAGTTTCTTCTTTACAGACCTCGCTCCAGTAGGCACAGGACTGGTCAGGTGCAGTGTTAATGTGCCATCTGAGCCATTGATTGTCATGGTTTGAAGACGCAATCCTTCGTCGTGATGCTCAAGCCAATTTCATGTAGCTATCCCTAGAAACACCAGTTGAACAAAAGTCATGAAAAATAAAAGCTCATGTTTGTACTTGCACTGGCAAAAAAAAATTCAGTTCTCTCCAACTTTAGGCTCACTTAATGAACGGCAGCAAAGGAAGTTGCAGAGGAAATGGGAGAGAGCAATTGCTACACTCTGTCCGTGATGAATTTGGAAGTTATAAAGCTGCTGTTACCTGGAGCAGTGATGGACTTCAGATTTCTCCTGTGCAGACTTCATCCTCTGTGTAAAATCTTCAAGCACTTCATTTATGAGAGAGATATGGCAAGTCAGGACTTGCGTGGAAAATCTTAATGTATTTTCTGTGTTATTCTCTTCTTCCCTTTTTCACTAGACTGAACAATATTTATAATAATTTCAAGATATAAGGAAATACATCTGTTATAGAAATGTTTACAAAAAATAGTTTGTTACGTGAGTTCCATTTTTGTAGGATCCAGAAAATGAATAGGATTGCTGTGTAGAGCCAGCAGGAGGTCATTAGTGCACGTATATTTTTAGGTCTGAATTGTCACTACCGATGAGACTGCTTCATGAAATAAAAGAAGCCATGTCTGCATGTCTCTGGGGAAAATGTAATATTAACCACCATTTATAGTACATGCTATTCATACATCTTTGGTAGTTGAACTATTCTTTACCAGGATTTTTGCAGGATTTAAAAAAGTAATTTCAGTGAGTTCCATGTTGAACAAAACCCTCCATTTTTTCTGTGTCAATGCCAGCTATTGCCCATCATCCACTTTTTATTACCAATCATTAACTGCAGAGATTTTTCAAACATGGAGACCATAGAGTCTATGTGATTTGTGATGTCTGTACATACACATTTAATTAAAAAGATTCCATTTCTAAAACTGTATTTGGATGCATTTCAGACTATGTAGCAGCACAGTGAAATATCCAGCACAAAGCACATCGAGCTTCAAATATTTAAACTCATCCATATGCCTTAGACAATCAACAAGAAATCATAGAATATGATGATTGATTGCCGTTAATATAAAAATACCATCCTGATGATGGTAATTCTGCTTGGCTGACTTAATTGTGAAGGTGATGGACACCTTGTTTCTAGTATTTATGTTAATCATGTAAGGATTTTTTGTTTGATAAAGAAAGGGGGTTTTTTGCTTGTGATTTGGGATTTACTGGGTTCTATCTCTAAATTGGTAGAAAGAATATTGTGTTTTGGAACTAGTCATGACACTATTAATATACTGTATTTTCTGTTACTGATTTTGAGAACATTTTTCTTCTCCTGATTTCAGGTTGGGTGGGACTATATCTGCATACAAGATAGTGCCAGACGAAATAGAAGAAATCAAGGTACAGTATTACTGCTTTTCAACACTGAATTTCTTTGTTTGAAAAATTACAGAAATGTTACATTAAAAAGCCATGTTATTTATTGCTTTGAAGTGTATCATAGGGGAGAGAGTCTAAAATAAAATTACTAGATCCATATTTATGCATCAAAAATAGAATTTTAGTTATTTTTACAAATACAGTTTACCTTCAGCTTAAGCTGACTTCAGCAAGATTTGTCTGCCAGAAACCTGTGTAATTCAACCTATTTATGTTTTGCTACCTGAAGACAGATGGAGGACTATGATGAACACTGAGTTACATTTTCATAACAAAAAATATGTATAGTGTCCTTCTGCTTTTGCGATCAAAAGCACATCCATATTTTTCAATATTGTCTGTCTTAAGAAGGAGATAGTATGATGTCAAAAATCATTATAAGCTCAAAATATCATTATATGCTCTTTGATTTTGAGTAGCGCCAACAATAAATACTGAAGTTTACCTTCAAAGTAAAGTGCATTGTAGCAAAACTCACTTTGGCCAAGTCCACTCCTGAAATGTACTTCAGCAATTTGTGTCAGTTTTGTTTTTCAGTGGAGTGAAAGATGGGTACTGGGGGGGATTTTGGCCGGGATCTGATAGCACAGTTTGTGTAGCTCATTCTTTATTTGCTTGTTAGTAGGTCAGTCTGACATACTGCTTGCTCATTGTGATAGCTTAACCCGCTGTGCTGTTTCACATATTCATTTTCAGCTGTGCAAAGAGGATTAAGAATAGTTCTAAAATCTTGTGAAGGGAAATGACTGTATAATATCTGATGTAGACATGACTTTGCAGTGTGCAAATGGTGAGAATTTATTCCTCTTCAATTAGTATCAAACCCACTGCAAGCAAGTCACTGCACAGTGACTGCCTGTATCTGCATCAGTCAAAGTTATCACACCATCATGGTAAAATTTATTTTTGTCATCTAAGATTCATGGACTCCTCTATCCTGAACTTTATTGAGGGGAGCATGATTTATTACTGGATATATCCAGTATTCAGACTTTGGTCTTGGAATAAAGGAAAGAAAGAGTAGAAAGAAAGAAGCCTTTCAAAATTTAATAGCGGTATTTTCATGATGCTCAGAGGAGTGCTCCAAAACTGTTTAAAAAAATTACAACCCTAAACCACAATATTTTTCCTTTAATGTAACAGAACTAATACCACCTATATTTTGTTAATGTTGAAGATGAAGAAAGCTGATATTTCTGGCTTCATCATACTAAACTGAGTTCAGCGAGCAAAGAAAAATGGATTGCTCAGAGATAAGAAATAATTTTACTTTTAGGAACTTCCTGCAAGATTAGTAGTCACAGGAATCTGTCACATACTTAGGAAAACTGTTCTGAATTTTCAGCTTTTTCTTACTTAGCTGATGTTTAAGTGCTTGAGATCCTAGGAAGCATCAAAGGCTGGGTTACTCATTAGTCTCAGTTGTGTCAGAATGTAAGTGTGCAGGAAGATTTTAATTGTTCAAAGTGAGAGCTATATAAAGGGTTGGGGAAAAATCTCTTCCTTTACTTGTTTCTGGTACCTGTCCTGTCTTGTTCAGGTAATGGGGTTTTGAGGTTGTGTCGGCAGTCAGGCCACTTCTCACACCTCAAATGATTGCATTTCTCAAGCTGCAGCACATGTTATTTGTGTTAAACAAGACACTACTGGAAAATGCCAATACAGACAAATATATATTGGATATCAAAAAGTGTTGTTTTTTACATATGTATTCTGAATAGCAACTAGTAAACAGCAAGATGGAGTATCCTTGCAATAAAGGTAGGGGGTAGCTTTAACATCTGAAAGGCTCTCCTAGCTGATTTGAGTAGAAAAAGAAGGCAAATCAGCTTACTGGAATATTTCTTCTAGAGAGAACAGAATCTTCTTCTGTGCACCTTAATTCAGTTATTTTGTGTCACAACTATCTCTCTCCTCTGTAAACATGAAATATGAAGGAAGATAATTTGATGGAATATGCAAAAATAATAGCTTCCCTTTTAAAATCTGATTTAACTTGACGGATTGTTGAATTATATTTATGCAAGTTGTATTTTCATGTTTTCTGATAGTCCTTAAAAAGTAAGCTCAAAATAACTTAAGAGGAAAACCAGTGTATTGATTTAGTTAATTCATGTAACTACATCTTAGGTAGAACACCACTGCAGGCATATGAATGAGGAATACTTACGGCAGAAGCGATAACCTGTACCCTAACTAGTCTCAGCCACCATACCAAGCTTAGGAAGGATTGTGTGGAACCAATCACCACTACAGTTCCACAGCATCTGCATCAGGCTGAAACGAAGTGTCATGAAACCTACCGTCCCTAGATTTTTGTCATAGGTACTTAGCTTCTCAAAGTGAGAGCACTCAACAGGTAGCCTTACCTAGATACCATCATGGGTTTCCCTCCTGAAAACTCTTCTAGAAGATAGATTTGTCTTCTATTACATGATATTCTACTTCAATAGAAGAAGCTTTCAGAGAGTGCATAACTGGATGTACTACCACCTGCATTGCTGTCATTCCTCTACACCAATTAAAGCAATGTCACTTTGTTTTCAGTACTTGCTGGTTTTAAAATACTTCTGGAACTGAAAAAGACAGTAAATATAGGAACTGCAGCACATTTCTGAGAAAGTGTCATTGTTTCAACTTTCTCTAGACTTCTGTTCTCATCAGAATATTTGTCCTGTAAGCAACAAGCTTTTCAAACTAGCAAAAAAGCATTGTCAGATTTCAGCTTTGTTCCTCACCCACCTGTAACAGTGTGTACCTGAAGGAGAGGTTTTCCAAGCCAAATGATGATTTCATGTTCATAGGGCCTGGCGAGCATATCAGGAAACACTGGTCTTGATGAACAGCAAGGAGATTGTCTCAAGAATAAAGAGAAATTAATGACTATTACAGATTAAGGAAAGTTTCCATGATGTGCCTATAGATTTATGTATCATCTTACAGTTTATAGTACCATGAGAGGATGGTCTTTTTGATTTCCACATTCTGCCATTACAAAGGAAATATATGATGTGGTAAAGGGTGCTTGTTATAGAAGAAGACTTAGAGAATGAGAAAATCACTCATTAACAGATTTCTAAAAAATATACTTGGTTTGCTAGGATTTGCATATCAACAGCAGAAATAAATTTAATTGTTTTGTGTTGGGTTTTTTATATGCTTTTGTACATACTTTTCATGTAGATATATGCATGCATCTCATCCCAAGACCAGAAATTAGTTTTGTAGCAGGTCCTTAATTCATGAAAGTAATATGCACAAGAAAGACATTGCCAGAACATTTCATTCCTATAATATTTGTACCATGAGACAGATATTCCAGTGTAGAGAAAAAAGCTAAGTGGTTGCCTCCTGTGGTAATTAGTTTTGAGGAATCTTGTTAGAAATATTTTGTTAGTGCTGGTTGTAAATTGTAAATTTAGACATAAAACAGTTCTGGAGCAAGGTGGGAGGGGTTTGTTAATTCCATTAACCACCCTTTCACACAGAGACACACTTTATGCACCTCAAGGAACACTCATAATTCTTCTATAGATACTCTTCAAATGAAAACATATATGCATGAAGTATTGAAGGTTGCATTTAGGACTAGAGTCATTTTCCCCTGAATAATGGTAGGATAGCTCTCTTTTTTTCTGTAGGAGTATGTGTTAACTCATTAGTTTAATATATGAAAATTTTTATGCACAGCTGAAACACATTCTTCCCAGATTGTCTTTGGTCTTTGAGAAAGTAGGCTCTACGATAGTGATCCAAGAGAAGAAAATGATAAAACTGTGAGGGAGAGTGAAGTAGCCAGAAAGGAAATAGTGAGTGTATTCTTAAGAGGTCAGTTGCCCTGCATGACTTCGAAATTCAAAAGATCTTAACTTTTCCACACAGTCATTTTTTAGGAGCATCTTAGGAACAAAGGAAGTTGATTTTAGTGTCAGTGAGATGTATTTCAGAGCAAAGCTGTACTCCTTGCCATCAGAAATATGCAGGTTTGATATAAATTCAGTTAAAATCAGTCTATTCCGAGAGTTTATCCGTAATAATTTGGTTTGCCAACTTTGTGGTGTCATTTACCTACATAATGCTGTATCCCATAATCTGTTCTTTTTGCTGGTAAGAGCAGCTGATGAAACTCGTGCAAACTTTGTGTGCAGCCAAGAGGAGCTGGCCTTGATCATTCAAAGCATTTCCATATTTATCAACATGTGGCAAAAATAAGTAGCTATTTCAGCAAGTGCCAGTTTGTACTCCCATATTAAAAAAAACCCAAAAGCATGAAAGAGGGGTAGTCATAACTACTGTGGTGGATAGTCCACAAGAACAGGGTTGTGGCTGAAAATATTTAGACGTCACAAAACTGGTTTTGCGTCTCCATACCAGAGAGTGGGGAATTTAATAGCATTAGTATTTAAATAGCTCTTGCATCTTCTGCAGAATCAACCTTGCTTTACATGAACAAGGAGATGTGCTGTCATCCCAGTTTTGCATAGGAGTTTAAGTTCTGGATATGGTTTACTTCATCACTGTGTGGATATTCACCTGCCAAGTGTATCAACACTGGGCAAGGATCTTCACAATAAGTTTCCCCAAAGTTTATGATGGGAAGCATGAGAATTAGATGATAATACTAAGATTATTGTTAATTTATCTGTTTGGATCCAGCACAAATAAAAAGGTTTGCCCACTCAGAATAAGTTTTTTGAAGAGGCTCAAGCTGTTTGAAGTGTGTCCTTCCACTAATCCTAAAGCACCAAGAAACTTTGCTATTTACCTTGCAGAAATGACAATTCTGGTTCTCAGTTTATCTACCCATGTTTTCCTTCTTCTGCATCCCAAATGATAATTACTAACTCACAGCACAAGAGCTCTTACTAAGAATGACATAAAAGGACATACATTGAATGTCTAGTGAGTATTAACAAGTGGCATCTCCATAGACTCTAAAGCTTACAGATATAAATTTAAAAAGATTTAAAGGGCATATGTGACAGTCATGTCACGTGTCATTTCATTAGATTGCAAGTTATGCGTGTTGGCTAAAACTGAGGACTTGTCTTTTAACTCTCTTAACGTGCACTCAGAGTCTGACCGTCCAGTAAATAGTTTCATTGGACTCCTGCATCCAGGTAAAGGTTTCTAAAACCTTTTGCAAATGTCATAACCTGTAACAAGAAATTGACACTGAGATGTCAGCTTCGTGTACGAAATCCCCGATAAACTTGCAGATTTGGTTTTCCTACTTGCATCTTGGGTTTTTACAAAGATTTTCTTACGGACATAAATCCAACTAGGACAATTGAAAAGTGGGATGTGTTAAGCTAGAACAACTTTATATCTCATCATATTTCCCTGCAATCAAAGCTCACCTGATGTAAACACAGATTTCTTCCTGAGTTAATTTTCCAGATTCTGAATTAGCCGAGTCAATCACTGACTAATGTTCTTTTTCAGGCTGCATGTGTCACTGTTTAGATGACAAAAAACTGAGTTTTTACTTGGCTGTATTTGTGCTTAAATGTTGTTACAGATGTTGTTTCCATGCTAGAGAGAACTAAAGTTTTGTGTGTGGGATTATGTGACAAAATTGTCAAAAACTTTATATAAAAACAAAAAATTATTTTCCTTTAATTTTCATCCACACATATGCATTTGTGCTACAGGCTAGAGATTTGCAACCCCTGCAGTATTGATAATGTACTCTTGGCCATGCATTTGTTCTTCACTCTCGTAGTTCTTGACAACAGTTGATTATTTATATTATATTGCTCCTAGTTGACTGTGATTTCATTATCTTTTGTATTATGTCATTTTTTCTCCTCTTGAGTCCTTTGTTGATTTAAGTTTTGTTTCTTCAAAAACTGACTTTTCCCCTTTTTGTGGAAATTGCAGTCTGTACACTGCAGAACATTGGGTTCTGGCTCTAGGCTTTTGGTGCCAGGCATGGCTGTGCAACCCATGTGGACTGGAATAGTCCAGGCACAGTCTCACACCAGTGAAATGAGTGTTTCATAAGAATGCCTTTCTATTGTGCGATTTTTCTCCCCCCACCTACCAAAGCCAGTAGTAGTTGTGAATATCAGTTTTGACTTTTGGATTGTTTCTGCTCTGATAGGTTTGAGACTGTTTTAACTTGGAGGACATGACTGTTCTCCATACTATAACTTCTGCTATCTCAAGTTTTTGTATAGAAACTCCCTAGGGAGTACTCATTGAAGGGGCTTTTCATCTGTTTCTCTCATCTTCTGTGGATGATGGATACTCACTGCAATCACAGACTCTCGACCACAAAACCACCTTTCCAAAAAGAATGTAAAATGAGAGATGGCTGAAGTGTCTATCAAACTCTGATCTAGGTCTGCTAAATGTATCAAAAGCATTCCTCTGCTTTCCTGGCAAGGGCATCAAATGCCCAGACACTTCAGATGAAAGAGTATACTCACTAACTTTCCACATGAAAATAGGAATTGTCACTTCTTGTTTTCCTGCTGTCTTCCATCTTGTTTCATAGGCTTTGTGGCTTCAGAGATTCCATGTCTCTAGAAATGACAGATGAGACGACCTCACCAAGTTACCTTGCTCTTCTAGGCTGTCTTGAATATAGAAAACGCTTAAAGCATTGCTATAAATTCCTGTTCCCTAATGTGAGGATGATTTAAGAGAATGTATTTTAAATTGTATTGTGTAATTTAGTCTTATGAACACACAAAAGTTTAGCTTGATTTGCAGATCATGGAATATTGCTGGGAAGGGAAGGGAAGGCTCTGGATCCATTTAAGTTGAAATGCAAACAAGACAAAACAAGACAAAATCATTTTAGTAATATTATTTACTTTATAAAGCAAACAAAATAGTTCTGTAGCTCTCCTGAAAAGAGAACAAAAATAGCTGAAAGTTAATTTACAAGACAAACCAGTATATTGTTCATCCTTTAAGCATTTCTGGTTGCCCAGCATTTAAGCTGTTGCCCTTAAGAGGGACATTAATGGGTATCAGATTTTTCATTACCACAGACCTGTTTGTCTGTTCAGTCTTTCTTAATTAAATATGTTAGAAACAGGATTTGAACTCTCTTGTTGTTTTCCAGCATAAAAAATATCTCTGTCTCTGTGGCTGTAGGAACCAATCTTGTCTAAATTCCTCCTGGCTTTCTTTCATTTTCCATTTTTGCTAAATACAAATCTTCATACCAGCCATCACCTGAAACCTATTTGGTTCCTAGGGCATGTTCTGACCAGCTCTAGCACAATCTCTTGTACTTTTCATCTGACCCCTTGTACTGGGCAATGTTTTCAGTGCCTTCTGTTCTCACTGGAAAAGTAATTTCTTAAATGGGATGTCACTTAGCATGAATGAGAGGAGAAAACATGCTCAGCTTCATTAAGCAGCAAATAGCTTTTGGCAAGTGTATAAGTAAATCAAGTTTATATAAAAGCCCTAATCATTTTCCACATGACCTGTTACGTTAAGTTTTGGTTGGTTTTATTTACCCTGTAAGAATGTATTCTGATGATTCTAATTTGAGATCTGTAAAGGAAAAATGTTACCCTATCAAAACTGATAATATCATAACTAATTAAGGGCTTGACTGAGTTTGAAGGAGATCAATATTACCTTCATTTCTTGTGGTAAATTTATTTCTGAAATATATTCTTTCTTTTTACAATTGTCACAATAGGTGAATGCTGGACCTGTATATATAAGAAAAAAGCCATCAGGGTTTTTTTGGTTTGCTTTTTTTTTAAAAAAAAAACCCCAAACCTTCAGGTTCTGTATGCTGGTTATATATAGGGAAAAAGGTATCAGGAGTGATGTTTAGGGTCTTTTTTGTTTGGATTTTGTTTTTTTTTTTTTAATAACCCTTGGTTGTACAGCTATTTACAGGTTGTATCTTAGTGAATTATGAAAATTACTGTTTATGGAGAAATGAAATATTACTGCAAATAAGAACATTAAAATACTGAGTAGCTGGGTGACAAACCATCTGATGAAGTTCAGCACAGATTAATGTTAAATGATGTGTACAGGAGATGTGAAAAAATCCCCAATTTCAATTTACATATAAAGCAGAAGCCTCTAATTAGACCACTATGATCCAAGAATAAGGGCAGTGTACTAAGGTGGTTACTATCACCTCAGTGTTCAAGAGCAACTGAAGGGGCAGAGGCATGGGAGCTCTCGGGGTGGACTGAGGAGGAAGGAACCAAAACCAGAACACTGAACCTTTTCTCTTATGCATGAGCCTCTGGTGCCACACCATGTACAATGGCATGTGAAAGGCTGTTCCCCTAATCATAAAAGTGGCACAGTAGCGCTACAAAAGATTTAGATTCAGATTATAAAAGTAATCTAATTTACAGAAGCACTTTTGTGTGAGGAACAGATAAAGAGAGTGGGACAGAAGTGTTCACAAGTGGCACATTCTATAGGATTTCAGCAACATTCTTCCTTATTTATACTGCAGTTTTTAAATTAACTCTCATTCTTAATTTATGCAAATTTTAAGACTGCCTGAAAGCAGATGCCAAAGTTTTGATTACATGTTTTCTATTGAATTCTATTGATTATAAAGAAAAAAAAAGAAATAGCACAGCAGTCATCTATCAGAAACCAGTTTAATACACTGTGTTTTTCTGAAAAAGATTTGCAACTGGTAGACAGATAATTCTCCTAGAATGGTGTAGTTTATTTTGCTTTTATAGTGTATTTTCAGATGATTTTTGAGGTTGAGTTTTAATAGTTAATTGGAAACCACAGTACGAAGACACCAAAAACTACACAAGCCTTCCTGTGATATGCAAGTAAACTGTATGAATAGAGTGATGCTTAGCTTAGTACTTCACTGTGTAATTGCACCTCATTCAACTTCTCTAATAATTAATTAGGTTTTTTGTGGTGCCCTATTCCTGTTAGTGACCACTGTCTAAAACAGAATATGAAACATGAAATGTTTTTAACAGAAAACCAACCAAAAACTTCTTTCAAGGAGACATCATAAGGTAATGGTATAAAAGTATTGACATGTTGAACTGTGCCTTGAAGCATTTTATTTGCCCAAATACTTCCTTTTATCATTTGCACAAGATTGGTCTAGATGAGATTTTGTGCTGATGAGCTGTATCTGAGTGCCAATGTAAAATGTATAAGTGGATTCTATGTTTTATTGAATATGTTGGGTAAGTGGCTCTTCCCGTCTCTGATAGTGCACAGAGCTGGAATGTTGGCTTAGCTGATGTCCTGAAGGCTGCCAAAAATGGATGTCTTCCAGCAAAATAAAATCAGAGCCAAGTGTGTAGAGACAAATTTAAAAATGCCTGCCTTAGCCCCAGCCACCCTGTCCTTGGTGCCAAGAACTGAACATCAATCTTGAGTCATGTCTGTGTTACCAAGTCACGCAAACCAGTAATGTGCATGCATCTGTGAAGTAGAGCACGTGGTGCTGGAGATCCAGCATACATCATATATTCTTTGGTATGTTTTGTTTCAAACTACTTCTAGTATCATTCTGTGTGCCTTTTAACAGCTGGAGTAGATTACACATGCTGCTGAAGTCCATCTTCCAAATAAGTTTTATCTGAAAAGATTCCAGTTCATATGATCAAAGGCTATTCTGCAATATGAGCAAAGGCTGTTAAGCAGAGAGCTATTAAAAGTGCTGTTTTGTACTAACAAGCTGTGGTAGATGTGTCCCAAGCCTCCAGCCAGCACTTGTATTCCCATAACACAGCATGTCAGCTTACAGATGTGAAATTCATAATACAGCACCATTGTTACTAGTGAAACTATTGTCTGAGCTGAGTACTTAGGGAGTGCCCAGCCCTTCTGGCAGACTATTCAAAGAAAAAAACCCAATGATCTAGACCAGTGGTCTCCAAGTGATTTGATCATCTACTCCATCAGTAAAGAATTTTTGAACATTTACCCACCAATAATGTATTCTAATATTCTAATTCTAATATTTTCACTACAGTGGATCATAGAATTATTTGCTTGGAAAAGACCTCAAAGATCCTAAGCAAAGGTAACACATTTCACAATCACATTTCAAAGGTAACACTCCCTTTCAGCATTTCTGCATGGAAGGACACTTTTATTTTCTCTAATTATTTATCACCTGCTTTGTTACTGTTATGCTCTATCAGAATACCCTTGATTTTAAAATTACAAATATGGTAGCATTTTCTCTGAATAGCTTCAGTAGCACAATGACATAAGCCTCTCTTTTAACAAATAGGCTGATCCCCTATGGAAATTTATACTGCTCAGTTCTGTCATTTTAAAGGGTTCTTCTGTGTTCTTGGTAGTTGAACATAATTTAACATGAGTGAGAATTACCTAAGATGTATCACTCTGGAAAATAGAACTTTTTATCTGAGAATACCTTATGAAGATAAGAGCTTAACATCAGGTTGTTTTAAAATTCTTGTCCTTCTTTAACAAAGCAGAAAATAACCCTTCTTTATGTATTTGGAATATGTTCTGTATTTTAGTAAGTATTTCTAGAGAATAATGCTATATAAAACAGGCAATGTGTAAAAATAGAGCTGTCTGTCATTTGGGACACTGAAGCTAACACTTGAGTTTTATGGAGTATCTTGGGGCTCTAAATGACAGCAGACAATTATTGTCAGGCTGTTTTGAAGGAAAGATGACCATGTTTAAAATCAGAGAGTTATAAAGAACTGCTTTACATACAAAAGCTCCAAATGCCTCTAAGTAGTGTTCCAAACTGTGAATGCTTCTGTTGGTGAGAAATCCAAAGGGATTGTTATATTTTGAAAACTAAAAAAAAATAAAATATTTGTGAAGTAGTATGCTCTCAGTGTAATTAAAGCTTTTGCAAACATGGTACCCGCTACAGAGTTGATTTGTAACACACCCAGCAGAAGAACTGAGAAATCAAATCTCACAGATAATGGAAAATTCTGTGTTTTCTGGGGCTTAAATGTTTTCTGCAGACCTGATTATTAAAAGTTCTTAGTAAAAACATTTTGACCATTTAGCCAATAACTGATACACAGACATGAAGCTTTCTTCATAATGACACAGTTCCCTATATTTGCCATTCTACTTTAATTAGAACAACTGAGCTACACCTCAGGTATTTGGGTACCCAGGTGTTTTTATAATGTGTTATAATACTTAAATGTTTTATATGAAACAACATGCAGATTTTAGTATGTGTGTGCACATTGAGAATACTTTGAGTTTTAGTATTGTGTTGATACAGTATCTTAAACTCTTTAAAGACTAATCCTATATTTGGAGAAATAGTATTTTAAGAGTCCTAGTTTTGCAACAGGAAAAACAGCTGATTATGTTGCAGTTCATCTAACACCATGGCAATTTCATAATGTACAAATTGGGAAGAAAAAAAAAAAGGCTTTTCCTTACTGGTAGAATAAATAGCTAATTTCAGAGTAGCTTTTGTTGAGAAGCTTTTTAAATTCACTCTGCTGGATCTCTACCAATGAAAAGATTATTGGATATGTTTGAGCGCTTATATTGCCCTCTGAGAATGGCTAAATAATAGGGAAAGAAAACTAAAGCCAATATTCTTACTGTACTTATGTGTTTTGAATATGTATGAAACAGGATATTAACACATGATCAGCTATTTTCAAATGTTATCTTTCCTTGTGGTTTTAATTAAGAATTTGTTCTGTCATAGAATCATTCACTTGTAAAAGACCTTTAAGACCATCAAGTCCAACTGTAAAACTTAACACTGCCAAGTCCACCATTAAATCATATTCCCAAGTGCCCTGTCTACCAGTCTTTTAAATACCTCCAGAGACAGTTACTCCAGCACTTCCATGAGCAGCCTGTTCCAGTGCTTGGTAACCCTTTTGTTGAAGACATTTTTTCATAAGATGCAGTCTAACCACCCTGGCACAACTTGAAATGGCTGCCATTCCTCTTACATAATATTTTTTTTTAATTATATGGCATAAATATGTCATTTATTTATTATTTCTTCCTTGTAAGATACCAGCACCCTCCTCCCCCCTGCCCCAGACTCCTTTCGGGTGCTTGTAGAGAATGGTAAGTTCTCTCTGAGCCTCCCTTTCTCCAGGCTAAACACCTCCAGCTCCCTCAGCAGCTCCTCATCAAAAACTCCTGCTCCAGACCCTTCACCAACTTCATTGCCTGTCTTTGGATACATCAGCAGCAGTTGCAACCTAGTTCTTCAAGCTGCTACATGGGGCACAAGTTTTCCTCTGACTGCGTATTTAATGTCACACTTAAATCGCTTCAACGTGTAGGTTTCAAAATCAGGAATAAGATGCAATGCATCAAGCACAAGTTATTTGTCAAGCCCTGACAAGAAGTTTCTTTTACACACTGGGTGGATAATAGCTTAGTAATGAAAATTAAAAAAAAAAATTGAAACTTTGGTATAAACAGTTAATTTAAAATGGTTTTCTAGATCATTGGTATTTCTCTCATGCAAAACTCTCCATGGAAACCTGATTTTTTGCTCTTTGCCATTGCAGATTATCTGTGGAGAACTGAAGGTAACATCCAAAGTACAGAGTTTGCAAAAGAATTAAACATTTTCTTATCAGTCAGACACTGAAATCTATCCAAAGAACAGATTACTGATGAATTTTTTTTGTATCAGTAGGTCACTGAGAAATTTAACATCTCCTTACAAAAACATGATTATAATAAAAGGAGCCTAAAGGTGTGAAGTCTGTTTATTCTTTTAGACTGCAATTATTTCCTGAGCAAAATAGTATTCTCTTGTCAGTATTGTAAATTAGGATGGCCAGATGTTAACTTGTTAGTTAAGACCTTCAACTGAGTATATTTAATTGAAGTGGTAGTTTCTATTCCTGTGCCTCAGTTTTATCATGGGTATTTATTAGGCTTTTTTTTTCCTAAGGGTCAAAATTATAGGAAATTCAAATTTATAAAAAAAAAAAAAGTCTTATTACTGTTGGTTTTTAGTGTAGAAAGCTGTATGCTGTTTGTTCAAATAAAATATATTTAGTGTAGCCAATGGTCTTATATTTTCTTGGTGATATTTTGAAATTTGGGTGACGGACAAAAATTGCTTAGAGTTTCCTGCAAAATATATATGCTTTTGGAATTAGAAGTGAAAGCTGAAACAGGAGCTAAAGACTTAATGGGCTGTTAAATGATCTGTGACATTTAGGAAGGAATAGCTATGAAAGGTTTGAAAATTTACTTAATTTTTTCAGGTTGATCAGAATGGATGGCTACAGCTACAAAGCCAACATACTGTGCTTAGTTAGATTGATTGGTATGTAAAGGAATGTAAAGGCTCTTGAAAGATTGCTGCTATAGAATTACTGGGTTCCTGATAGACCTGATATTTAACCACAGATTTATAATTCTTAGCAGAAGGAAAAAAAAAAACACTTTGATTCCTTTTTAATGTTTTGAAATATCATAAATTAATGGGCCTGGAGAGAGAACTCTTACAGGACAGAAAATACTTGAATAGTAATTGCAAGAAAAAAGCAAAGGCCTCTCCTGTAGTCAGAAGTGATGGGTCTTGAAATGAAAAGGGAATTGTGTGTGTGTTTCCTGTACTGGGACAGAAAGCAAGAGAGGGAAGCGCCAGGTTCTTTCTGGATCTCAGTAAGAAAGGCCTGGCAACAAAGAGCTGAATTAAATACCTGCTTTCATAAAGCAAAGGAAGAGGAGGAATATAGGTAGGAAATAAATCTTACTCCCTTCAAATGCTGGGAACTGCGTGTTCCTGGGAACTGATCAATCTGTGGCTGGATTTCTCCACTCATGAGAAATTTCTGCTACTCTTTTAGATAAAGGAAGGCCATGCTGGTGGTGTAATCACCAGTACTGAAGAGGAGCTGCCTACAGACTCCTTCATTACAATGAGGTGGATGAGTCTGTCCTTTGGCCAAAGAGGTTTGTGCAGCATGACACATTCCTGAAAACCATGCCAAACACAGGGCAGCCTTCTGTGGGAACTTCAAGGGAACTGTTACGTGGATTGTTATGTACAATGGCCCCCTGGTCAGGAGCACAATATAAGCAATGTTATAAACAAAACAGTGTGTGGTCCTTGATTTCCAGAGGGTGTAGCCTAGTTGTTGCTCACTGATGAAATTTATTGCCTGTCTCCTTCATCCACTAATGCCACCTACTCTCTCTTACTGAAAATACTATCTGTATGACTGTACTGCCTGTGTAGGCTCTTCATCACTCTCCGGCACTAAAGTGGCAATTGTCTCTACAAGGGAAAGCAGTAGTCCACATATACTGCATGCATCATAATCCCCAAAGTAGGATGTGTGGGAGATGATACAACTCTTTGAAAGGGGCAATATGCTATTTTTAGTTATTGCGATGAAGCCTTTATTCTAAGTTGAATTGAGCAGTTAACTGTAATGTGATTTGACTCGTCCAGAAAGGTAAGTTTTGCAATTAAATAACCAAAAATCACTTATATAAACATTTTCATGTAACAGACCATATGTTAGAATAATGGTATATAAAGCAGGTGATACACAGTTGAAAAGACTCATTATTTCTTATGCAACTCTCTTTGAATGATATAAATAACTCTGGATTCTGGTAAAGGTTACCATGTGTGTCTTCTTAAATCTTTAAAATAACAAACAAGTACTTCTAGTCCAGAGGGCTTTCCATGAGTTCTGCAAATTGCCTCTAGAAATTACTCATTCTTTAGCAAGGAGAGTTCTGATCAGTGGCACAGGATCTGGTTGGAGGCCTGTCACTAGTGAAGTCTTTTGAGATTCAATATTGGGCTCAGTATTCATTAACTCATCAATTACTTGGCTGAAGGGGAGATGTCTCCTCAGCAAGTTCACTGGGGACACAAAGCTGGGAGAAGTGACTGACACCCCAGAGGGCTGTGCAGCCCTGCAGAAGGACCTCAGCAGGCTGGAGAGATGAGTAGAGAAGAACTGTCTGAAATCAACAGCAGCAAGTTCAGGGTCCTGCCCCTGGCAGGAATAACCCCAGGCACCAGCACAGGCTGGGGCTGAGCTGCTGGGAAGCAGCTGTGTGGAGAAGGACCTGGGGGTGCTGGTGGACACCAAACTGTCCCTGAGCCAGCAGTGCCCTGGTGGCCAAGAAGGCCAATGGGATCCTGGGCTGCCTTAGGAAGAGCATTGGCAGCAGATCAAGGGAGGGGATCCTGCCCCTCAGCTCAGCCCTGTGAGACCTGACCTGGAGTGCTGTGTCCAGTTCTGGGCTCCTCAGGACAAGAGAGACAGGGAGCTGCTGGAGCTGGTCCAGTGGAGGACTCTGAAGATGATGAGGGGACTGGAGCATCTCTCTTAGGAGGAAAGGCTGAGGGAGCTGGGCCTGTTCAGCCTTGAGAGGAGGTGATTGAAAGGGGATGTCATCAGTGTCTGTCAGTATCTGAAGGGAGGGTGTCAGAGATGGATACTTGTGTGGGAATGGTGCCAAACATCTGGCATCCTTACCAAGATTAGAACAAGAGAATGTTAACCCTAAAGACCGAGCTCATTTGTGTGTTTGTTGAGGGTGCTGTGAATCTGGGTGGAAAACCACAGTATGAGTATGTTGCATAATGTGATTGAAAACAATCACATGCATGGAATGCTTGAGACATGTTTTGTGTGTCACAAAATTAGCAAGAGGCCCTAAGGATCAATTAGAAGGCAGTGGTTTATCTGTAAACAAATAAAAGGGAACTCACATGGGAGAGAGAGTAAGAAGATAAAAACACCACTTGTGGAACTGAAAACTATTGCAGTGCATCAGTGTTTTTTCTTTGCCAACATCTTGATACTGACATTCTGATATTTTATATTTAGATTTTTCTTATATTTAGATTATTTACTACATTTAGATTTTTCTTTGCATTTGATTCCATCAACAACAGCCAGGCTCTTCTTGGTGGTGCCAAGCAATAGTACAAAAGGCACTGGGCAAAATCTGATGCACAGGAAGTTCCACCTGAACATGAGGAAGAACTTCTTTATTGTGTGGGTGATCAAGCACTGGAACAGATTGCCTAAAGGGGTGTTGGAGACTCCCTCCTTTGCACAAGATTGTGTCCAGGTGATTCTTGAATATCTCTGCAGCAGTCAAGAGACTCGATATGATTGCTGCAAGCGTTTGTAAGGAGAAAGCATTCTATGCTTCTCTCATTCTGGTACTAATGATTAGTACTCTTTTATGATTTAATCAGTAAAGTTTGGCACATGTCTTTAGCAAAACAGGAGACGACAAGTGATTCTGCTTAGAATCGTCCTTTCCAGCCCTTTTTATGTATTTCTTTGAACTTAATGTCTTAGTCAACCTTTATGGCTTGGTTAACATTATGAGACCGGGTTGAGCTAGATCTGTTCTGTGAAGCATTTGCTTTATTAATCTTCTGTTTGCTCTATATGTAGCAACTTTATCAAATTAGGAAGACTTCTTACAAAGTGGTCTCCAGTTTACTTGGCTCAGAAAAATATACATTTTTAAATGTATAAAATTTTATTTTTTATATGTATATTCTTTATATAACAAAGTGATAACGTATCTTTCTTTATAGCACAAAATTATTTCCAGGAATTTAGGACTTTATAAACAATGGGAATTAGAATATGAAGCATTTTTTCAAAAGTGCTGTAGGTTGTTTGAAATTCTGTATATTATTTTGCCTGAGAGATTTCCAACACCATGAAGGCACGTTTGAGCAACCTTAGTACCGTTGCAGATATGAGTTTAATTTATAGCAGCTGCAGAAACAGTTGGAAAGTGATTTTGAGATCTCTTTAGTACTCTGAATGCTTTTATTGCCACCTGATTCCAAGCAATTTTGGTCTCAGGATGTATAAAGAAAAAGTGAGCATTTTAAAAAAATGTTCCAAAAGAGAAATGACCTGAAAGTTTCGGCTCTTAGGGAAGGAAGTCTTTCTCATATGAATTGTTCTGCATTAGTCTTCTTCTGAGTATAAAAGTTGAAATCTTTGACTGGGGTGGAATTGGCTAATGCTAAGACATCTCTGCAAGCTGCAATGGAAGCAAACAGTGGCTCATCAAATTCTATAGTAACAGCTTTCAGCCAGTATTATGTAATAGCTATAATCCTTTGGGCCTATAGGAGAGATTCTGCATGGTCTGAATTCTGAAAATGTCTTTCATTTGAAGAGAATGGCCTTTCCAGTTCAGTAATTCAGTCACTCTTGTAAGTTTGGTTCAGTCTTGTAAGTGCAAAAAGGTTTTTCTCTACATTTTACTCTTTGGATGCTTACACTCAGGAATAAGCAATTACCTAATTAGCAAGGCAGCCTATTACTAGTTCATTCTATTATTCTTTTATTGTGCTCTATCTTTATTAAAAAAAGAAAAAAACCCCACAACTGGGGCACATAGGGAAAAATACTTTTTTCTGTAATGATCATAGTTACTCATTTTTCATTGCCTTCAACAGCTGTTAACATGTTTTTTTGCATTAATAATCATCAATGAATTTCAATTGATTTTTATACTTTCCTTATTGCTTTTGAGAATCATTTTCAGGGTCTCCAGAATTACTCCTACTGAACAGATAATGGAGAAGTGCAGACAATCTAATCAGATCCAGAATACTCCAGTCTTCTTTCTTTTGTTGCATATACCTTTCTCTTTGTTGTTTGTGTAGCCCTGTCACAAGAATATATCAGAGCAGGATGTCCATATCTTCTTTTTATTTAGGGAACTAAAGGACATTGCTTTGTTTCGAATGAGGGGGGTTCTTTACTGATGCTTTATTATTTTCTGGAAGCTAAATCTAACATTGATTATTTGAGCTGGGAGTTCATTTGCCATCTAAAATTGACACTGAATAAGTAAGACACTTGATCAGAGTAAGATTATAGCTTTAGTTGTTAGGTTGCATGGCCTGTTATATGCACTGGTTGACTAAAAACATTGTATGCACAGTAATCAGATGTTAGAGAATTAATATAGGTGATAGTAGGCTTATAATCTCTCAGCTAGTAGGAGGATCCACTACAACAAATATGTAGAGATGATAGCTAGGCTTGCTTCTTTATTGCACAAGAGGAGCTTCTTTAGGATATTTTGTGATTCTAATACAAGTTACCAGGCAATATCAGAGTGCTGTTCTGGATCCATACACTGATGCTCAGAACAGTGATTTTTTTCAGTGAATGGCACCATCATAGTGCACGGTAGGAGCAAGCCACATTCATTATGTAATTACTCCATCTATGGGACTGTTGTGCTTGACATAAAATGATTGCTACAGATTTTCAGGATCTTCAAAATATGCTGGCACATCTTCTTAACGGCAATTTCTCTGCATATTTAAATAGGCCATTGTATTGACAGTATTATTCACCAAAGAGTAATTAATCTATCATAACATCCAGATATTGAAATGTCTTCTCTAGAGGGCAAGAGCATCCGAGTTGGTAGGGAGATGTCTTTTGATTTCCATGCATTTCAGATCGGTGCTTATCTACCAGTACCCTTAATTCTGCTGTGGTTAGGAAAAAGCAGTGTCTGTGTCACCACAGTCACTCCATTCTGGCTTGAACAGTGTCAGTACTTGGAATTCAGGAGCTTGTGAGCATCTATTACAGTCATGCTGTCTTTTTTCCCCCTCACTGATCATTTGGACTAATAGACTCAGGCATTATTGAGGCCTCATTTTTCATACAGTGAAGTGTAATACCGTATTTGACTATTTAAACATACAGAACATTTTGGGTAGGAAGAAGACCTTAACTTTTACGTGTGCTACAAAATGGGAATTGTTTCACCTCAGGAGGAACCTATTATCTGTTACGGCCTTGTTTTTCAGTACTCTAGAATGCTAGAGATTTTTACAATACTGCCTGTGGTTGTGCTAAAATATACTCATTGTTTTGGCATGTCATGCGGATGTCTGGTTTAATTGAGCCATACAGCAATTTTATCTGAATTAGGCTTCTAAAATGGTTCTCCTTTTATGGTGTATTGATTGTAAGTTACCACAATTGGCAAACATAAAGAGAAATACTCAGTAAAGACAAAACTGTGGGGTTTTTGTTTTGTGATTTCACCATGTTCTGACAGTTGCTGTAGTCAAAAACAGCTATGTGAGAAACTTCTTTTGTGGTTTTCATAGATACCATATTTTAGCTCTTCCCTCGCTCTTCAGATCTTGGGACTCCCAAGCCAAAACATTAATCAGTCTCTAAGGTAGTCAGTTTTTGCTTCTCTCCAGAGTAATGATAGCTAGTAGCATCAAAGTATAATATAGGCATGCATGCTCTATGAGAAAATGATATTGTCTGTATGACATATTTGTTGCTGCTTTGATCTCAGCCCTCTGAATATTTGTTATGTGTAGTTCCTTTGATTTCTTTCTGCATTTTGGTGAGGGTACCAGGTTTCTCTCTCTGACTGAGTACACTGATGTTCACACATTTCACAACTCATGTCTTCCTAAGAGCTGATCAGGATGTATTGAATTGTTCATGATTGATGACAGTTTCCCACTATCCGTGCAGTGGAAAGCCTCACTGTATTACAGTGGTTGCTTCTCCCCTTTTGAGCTCTTAAATTCTTACTTCTGCTTGCTCCTTCTGCGTGCGTCTAAGAAAGCGGTACATTTGGAGACAGTTTTCTCAGCCAGCTAGTGAAGTATATGGGTCCTTATAACTCCTATTTTACATACTACCTGTGTATGGGCAGAGTATCTGTTCTTCAGTCATTCAGGAGTCCTTCTTAAAGTGGTGCTGAAGATCCAGAGTTGCAAGAAAATTAGTCCTTCAGTACTCATTTCCAGATCTTATTCTTCTTCAATTGAATTTTATACTTTATATTTTTTATTTCATAAGGCCTTTATAATTTCTCTTCAAAGGTCCAAGTTTTCTAGTTTGTTTCTTTGCTTGTTGCACTGTGGGAATATTAAAAATTTTGGCTGACTTCACACAATGATTGTTCAGTTGGCTTTCTGTCTCTGAGTGGACTCAAGGGACGTCATATGGCCAAACCAAATTCTGTTAGATCTCTGGACAAACTTAGTATCTGTGCTGTATGGTATTTAGACACATGCTGTAAGATCACCTGGAGTTCTCTCTTTGCTTTCACCCAGCACTGTCTTAGTCTAATAGTATCCAGGGCTGTTTCAGCCTTCAGTGGAGTGATGCTGCAGTTGTTTGTGGGAGTCCACAGGCCTTCTCCTGGATGGGAAAAGGCAGAGGTAACTGATCAGTGAGTCGATGCGGGAATGTACATGCAGACTCAAAGAAGAAAGGTTACTCATCAGTAACTGGTGTTCTTTGAGAGGTATAGTCTGCATGCACATTAGTCTCCTACCTGCTTTTCCCCTCTTTCTGAATCTCTTTCAGGTTTGATTGTGCATTTAAGAGGAACTGCAGTGGTGGCGGATGCACTCTGCCCTGTGTGTCAATGCCTCAAGCAGGACGAGGGGAGGAGTGGGAGTGCCCCTCCCGGGACACTCCAGGGCAGGCCACAAGCCCACCCACTCTTAGAGTATATGTATGGACTAAGTGTCTCAAAGTACTGCAGCTGTTCATTGGTAGGTAAATTTTCTTTACTGTATTCTCACAGGTAATGCAGTAGATTTTATTTTTAAAACCAATTTCATTCATTGAATCTATGGATGACATGCATGAACAATACTCAAGGGAAAATTTATACCACAAACTGCATTACACCGAGTAGCTCCCTGTCTCTAATGGTTTCATCTCGTCTTTCCCCCCATCCTAACCTTATTTAGATATTTAAATATCTTCATTCTATTCAATTTGTCATTTCCATTGAGAGGTACATGAAAACTTGAGATCATATAAGTTGTAACATAATTTTAAAAAATAAAACTAAATAATGTCTTTCACAATTTTAGCTAAGTGTGCAAACTAACTAAATGTAAGATTGTATTTACTATTAGAAAATGAGGCTAGAAATGGAATGGGGTTCTGTAAGAATCAGTTATATTTATACTAGTATTTTGATCTTTAAAACTTCTTAGTTGCAAGAAAGCCAACATTTGAATTTAAACGTTTTTTCCACAGCTGACCCCATGTGGTTTTCTTTCTTTTTAAATGCAGAAACCTTGTAGTAATTTTCTAATTCACTACACTTCCTGCCAATTAAACAAGTAGAGGTGGGGTATGACCTAGCTTAAACTGGAGATGTACCTGTCCCTGCATGCAAATATGCACATGCAAATTCTGCAAATGGTTATTTTCAAATGTAGTTTCTAAGAAGTGCAGGTTATATGAGTTGAAGGCTATTAGAGAAATATGATTCTGAAGTGTTTGTAGTGGGCGTTTTCTGAGACCTGTCACCTTTGCAAATATGGTGGACGTGCTTTTACCAGTTCCTTAGGATTGTAGCAGTTAATGTTGCCATGGCAGCTCCAAGAAATTTCCAGTTGGTTTTCTGTCACTTTGCCATATCTGTAAGATTAGGATGTCGTTTATCTGGGCTTAGATACAGCTTAGGTACAGCAAACTTTGCTGAAACTTCTTACCTGTGGGACATGAGATACATGTGCTGTAGATAATGGTACACATACACAAAATATTATGAAGAGCTTTAGTTTTAGGAAGTTGCTGACTTGTGTGTATTATCAAGCTGCCTTTGCACATTCTGAGAAGAAAACCCAAATAAATTTTTCTAAACAACCTTAGATGAACACTATATGTATGCAAAGAAAATGTGGAAAAAGCCATCATCTTGTGCCCAACACTCTGAAGTTTATGGCTCCAAAACCAAGTATTTATTCTTGTGATAACAGGTCTTTGAAGTACTGTTTTAATTTAAGAAAAATTTAAAAATTTAAAAAACAAAGGAGAAAGTTTCTGTTTATCTGTTGTTAGTAAATAGTATTGGATTCATTTACTTGGTTTTATGCCTTCTTTTTCCTTTTCATTACAGTTGCTATTTAGCTTGCATTGTTTTAGTAATAGCCAAAAAAATATATGTTAGATCTCAAGATTCTCACTAAGAAAAGTGATGCTGGCAAGGAGTCATTATGTCTTTTTAAAATTTTTTATTGTTTTCAATTCTTAAGAAAACCAGAATTTTTATAACTCTGTAATATTTATTTTAGTGATTAAATATTATATATTAGAGGGACGCATTTTACACGTGGCAGAAATGAGACACATTGAACTTTGGTGCTTTTGCTAATACATTTTTATTAGCTAAAGATGAGCACATGCACACTAAGGCCCATACATGTATATATGCCAAATACAGAGTCAGCAGTATAGTTCTTGGTAGACACAGACACATTTGGAAAGTACCTAATTCTGACTCTAGCTTCCATCTCTTCCTCCATGCACCTGAAGAAAACTGTTACACTGAGTGTCCAGTCCTTTCCTGTGAGTAACCTTAGCATGACTCTAGGAGGACAAAAGTGGCACCAACATTAGATGGGAACAGATTTTTGTACAGAAGGAAAAGGGTCTTGTGCCTTTGTGTGCATGTAGATCTACTTGTAGTTTTTAATACAATTTATTAAATTATACAATAAATTCACTGTTCTTCTGGATTATACTAAGATTAGTATGTCAAGGTAGGTAGCTTGAAATAAGAATCTTTCCTTTGTTTTTCTGAGAGGAAATCAACAGACATTTGAAACTCCACTTTATTTTTTCTAGTCAACTTTGTATATGGCCTCCACTGTCTTTACCTCTCTCCGTCAAAACAATTATAAATAGATTTGCTAGCCTCAGCTCTTAAAAGTGTTGGCACTTCCAGTCATGATGGTTTGAACACTTCAGTGTTTGCACATCTTTCTGCTAGACTTCCCTTGCTTGTTTGCATAGATGAACTCCGTTAATGATTCCACTTCAGTGCCTACTGGGTTTTTTTTCCTGTTTTAGGGCTAATTACCATGAATAGTAGGTTTTAGAAGACATTAAGTACTTTTTTAAAAAGGTTATGTTACAGACTGCATAGGTACGTTGAACCTTGAAATACTTGATAGCTGCAATTTACTTTAAATGAAAAATGCCTGTAATTAAATTTCCATTTAAAAAGTAAGCCATTTATAGAGTACATTTTTATTACATTCCTCCTTTAGGTTTTGCATTTCAATGAAATAGTTACATTTTTATGACATCTTTTAATACATTGCTTAGTATTTAAAAAAAACAGCTGTAACATGACTGTGATGTTGGAAACTGCAAAATTATCTGCAGAATCTTTAAAAGATGACTTACTATGTTCTGTAAAATCTCAAAATTTGAAAAACTATTTAGACACAGTGAGAATCATTTCATCCAAGTCTCTTGACTGCAGTGATTAGACTGAACATATTCCTAACATTTTTCTTACTTTCTGCCTTCTGCTGGTGAGGAAAGGATAGAGAAAACATCAAGCATGTTTTCATGGTGTTTTAGTGTTTAATTTTCTGAAATTCTTAAATCATTTTGAGATTGATTTATTGGAAAGTTGTTGGTCCACACATAAATATCTTCAAGCCTCCACATTTCATGGAAGCTTTTGAACAGTAAGTAAAGGATTTTGAGCATAAGAAATAAAACCTTCACAAGAAGTAGGGCAAAAATATATGGACTTAATTCCGAGAATACACTAACATTTCAAAACCTTCCCTCCTTTTCAAACTTAATGTGGAACTCTGCTCTTTACTTCATTGCCTTTCTTTATGGTTATTCGTGTTCTTGTATGGTCCCTAGTATATGATTTTCCTTTTAGAATTAATAGACAAGTCATGGTCCTCTGAATAGAGAAGATTCAAACTCCTGAATAATACAATGAGGAACAAATGGGTTACTTTCAGTTTTTGTTCTTCTTTTCTCTTTTATGTGCTGTAACATGAGTTTCTGATTCATTCAGTTATGTATGCTCTCTCATGTCATAATCAGGCTTAATCTTTGGTGAGCTGGGGTCTGGAGTAGTCTAAGCTACATGGCTAAGTAAACGTTGTTATGAGATCTTAATGTGCTAATTACTGTATTTCTGAAACTCAGTGGTTGAAATGGCATCTAATATTCTTAGAAAATCTCTAACTATGCAGACTTTTTTGATATGTTTTGCCATATTGTCATTCATTTTAGTTTCTTCACTGTGATGATGTTAAATGATCATATACGAAATTTATCTTGTACACTCTTTTAGCTTGAGCCCAAAAAGTGTGAAAGAAATGTAGATTGATATTTATTATGGCTTTTTATATGTGATTATTTTTTATTTAACTTGCATTGCTAAGAAAAGTTATCATTATATGTTTAAAAACATACTGTTCTGTGTTTGTCCTTGCATTTAAAAATTTATTTTCCTAGAGTAAAAAGCATCTGCTTGCAAGTACAGAATTTCCACAACTTAACAAAACTTGTAGTTTTGAGATTTGTTCTGAAAAACACATATTTCTTCATCTCTGAACACTATCAGTAGTTTGTCCTGGAAGCCACAGTGATCTTTTAAGTCACATGAAGTTGTTTTGAGAATACTTCTGGATACTATGCATGTCTGTAAACCAGCTTATACTGACTTATCTACATTTCAAAGTCCAATGTAAATAAATAAGTATTGTCGCATAATTAAATTTTTAACACATAACATATTTAACATAAATATAATATTTAACATAAATATTTAACACTTGTATTTGTTCAGCAGCTTAAATTAAATTTTTACATATTTTACTTACTGTGTGATTAGTGATTCATATAAGGTGAAATAACTTCATGATTGCACTGTGCTGGAAAAATCCAGCATGTGCCAAAATGCCAAACATCTTTGTTAACTGTAGAATTAAGAATTGTTTAACTAGTTTCAATATTGAATATAGAATGAAGGACTTCTGTATGGATTAATTATGAAAACCTGCCCTGTTTATATTGGTTTTAGCATTGCCCTGTTCCTTCTGGATGTTTTAAATTACAGCAGTGTACATGTTATGTTTTAGTGGCTATGGTATATGAAAATATGTATGTGTATTGAGAATCATTTTTACAATCCTTGTGTTTTGAAGTAAATTATGTATTGATCAGAAAATCATACACATGTTTATCTAAGTGGTAAGCACCAGAATATTGACTTGGAGGAAGATAGTCTAGTGATTTTGGAAGTATAAACGTGTGGGAGTGTTTTCACACTCTCATAGCAGTGATGGCAAAAATAGGACAATAAAAAACAGGCAAGACATACCATAGACTGTAGCATCATAGAAAAGCAAAAGTCATCAGGACTTCAGCTCATCTGTGTAGGCATTTAATCTGATCTACAACAACCATTTTTATGTGCTTTGTAGTACTTCTGCTCCAGTTAAGGGTCGTAGTCTCGATGTCTATGTGGAAAACCACCATAACAGTAGCCCTAAGAGGACTGGAGGAAACCTGCAACCTGTGTCAAGTTTAAATTTCTGGCTAAGATAATGTCTACCCCATGACAGATAAATAATTCACAAACTTTCTCCAAAGATCAGGGCATTGTTCCTCTCATTCCAGAAAAGAATCCCTATTTGTTTTTCCAGTTTGCTTACATAGAGATTAAAGGATGGTAAAGGATTGTTAATGGAGATACAAAATAGCCCACTTTCCTATCCATTGTAATTGTGTATTCTGTGGTCAGGTTTCTTACGTTGCATGGTGGGGCATTATTCCACAGAAAAGATTAGAAAGGAAGAGTTACTAGAAATACAACAATCCTTAATGATAATCATGACGAGTTGCTGGAAAACCCTGCTAAATTAAAGCATGATGCATTTTCTCTCTCTTGAACCCTGTAGATCAAGGCAGGGTGGTGTAGGGAAGAGCCTGAGTCCTGGAATTAGTTTAAAATACAAAAGAAAATTAACAAAATGTTATGGCTTGCTCATTGCAGCATAGGCTAACAGCAGGTTTGCCTCTTGGACATGGAGATGCATAAGTTACCTCCACAGAAAGAAATATGTCTGTGAGTGTTCAGACTGTTCACTGACTGAAATGTCAGGTAGCACTAGCTTAGGTGTGGTGCCACAAAACTGCCTCTGTACAGCTTTTGGAATTACTGTATCCTAATGAGGTGGTGCCTTTATGAATTTGCAAGCATGTACCTGCCATAGACATCAGGTGTCTGTGCTCTGCCACTCACTGTAGGCATTTTCTCCATGAGGTAATGATTTTTATTGGTCTTTAAATCAATAGATTTGCATGTGAAAGACTAAGAACTCAGAGCAAAAATGAGACTGGGTTTTCCTTCACTGGTGAAGTTAACACTGGTCATGAGAAAATTCAAACAGATCATAAAAAATGTTTTTGATGAGTAGTGTTATAATTGAAGTAATTTCAGTAATGGGCAGTGCATAGGAGGTCCAATGAGTAGTTCCAGGTTGTGGGAGAGAGGGAGCTGGCAGAAACAAGGACTCTTCGGAGCAAGAGATGAAAATAGGTTATTTGTTATACCGAAGGATTTCTTACTCATTTGAAGGAGAGTAATTTAAATGTATTTTAAAGAGAAAATACGAGGAATTAGGTAAAGAGGACAGGGAAGTAGAAGTAATCTAAAACTTAAGGAGACAACTGTCCTGACTTCTGTGCATCATAAAGACATAATTAATATAATTATTCTAGGACTTCAGTGAAATCTGAAAAGGTTCTTTTGCGTTCTTTTGAAATAAAATTATTTGTGGAGGAACTGTCTGTAATGACTTAATTTCTGTTATAATATATCTTGACTCTGGAAAATAACTGATAGAGCCCAATTTAAGATACTAATGGTTAAAAGTATTAAGCTATTTATTGGTTGGGTTTTTTTCCCCCCTGGAGTTCTGTAGCTTTGTTCTGGCTTTTTAAAACTTGGTGGTAATTTCACTGGACTGTTTTTAGAGCCAGCTACTGTATTTTGTATCCATCAGCATCATTTCATTGGCTTGAATGAAATAATAGTGCTTTACATAATCTGTTGACCTAGTCATTTTCTCTTGAGAGCTTATCATCAGTGAAACAATAGAAGAGGAGAAATATGCATAAAAATATTAACTGAAATTTTCTTTGGTTGAAATATTATATAATAATTTTACTTGTATAGCATCAGTAAAGCCAAATATGAGGTCACTTGCCTAGAGAAATCTTCATTTGAAGACACAGAAAATTCAGTTCCTTGCAAAGACAGTACAGAATCTACCTGATCTGAGTCCAAAATTTGTTCATAATTTATCAGTGTGGGGCTTCCTTTTTTAGATACTTCTACAGCAATGAGAATATTTTGTGGGGCACAGTTTTTTGGGTTAGAGAGGAAAATAAATAAGCTGAATATAAGCCTCAGGTATTTTTCCATGGTTTTAAAATATCTAAGTGATAAATTTGCACTTCTAAAATACAATGAAACCCAAACTTACTGTCTCATAGTTAAAGGTCTTCTACTTGAAAGCCTGAAAGTTTCTTTAATATAACTAGAACTCAATGGGGAATTCCATCTAGGAGTCTGCCTAGGTACACTGATGGAGTAGCAGGAATGGGCACTTAATTATTGCTCTGTTTAATTGAAGAGTTAAGATACTGATTTCTTTAGTTTTTTGTAGGCTATCACATTTATTTTTCCCCCCCTTATTAATGGGTGTATTACTGAACTGTAGCAAGGGAACAGAGGGAGGATTTATTTTCTTCTTAAAAGGAATTTGGCAGGTTATATTTTATCTAAAGATAAATTTTGCTTTTAAATAAAACAAACCAAACCCACAAAGTCTATCAATCCTGTTTTATATAGGAACTTTTTTTCTGACTATATTAATTTTAAAATAAGTGCAATATTAAGGTCTAACTTTGCCAAACATTGAACTTGTCTGAAGTGTTCTCTGAAATTTGTACCTGTTTAAGTAAAGACAAATGTTTCCAGATGATAGAGATGCCACCTCTTTTGAAATAAATTTCCTAATGCATAACTATGTTATTGAAGCAAAGAATTTTAAGACCTAAAATCCTTTCTACTACCATAAATCACTTATTTTTTTCCAAATGGAACACAAGAGCAATCATAATAGTTCATTTATTTATGTATGGGTTTGAGGCATTATCCTTATTCCTTTCCTGAGCTTATTTGAAATGTTCATGTAACAAACTTCTGGTATGTTCACTTACAACCCAGTTAATTATTCTCCAAAGGGGTAGAGTAAAAAGATTAATGTGATTTTAATAAAGACAAGAGAGAAAAGAAAGAAGAAATAAAACCAGAACCTTTGGTTTTGCCACTTCAAGTAGTCCTTGGATGAATTAGTGTGGTGGGGCTTACCTGAAACACAGGCTTATTCTAGTTGCAATTTTGAAGTGTCTGTATATGGTCCTTCTGTTAAATGGAAGTTGCATAGCAGTACTAAGCCTGCAGAAATACAGCTGAGGATTACCTAAATTGTTTGTACTTTTTAAAATGTTTCAGTTTTATTTTAAACTTTTTAAGTCAGTATTTCTCAGAGCTAATTTTGTTTAAGCCAACGATCACCAAAATTGTTCCTTCCTTCCCAATATAATACTCCCAAAACTTAAATTTGCCCTAAATATTTTCATATAGTGTTGTTTCTTTGCTAGAATACAGATAGCTGTCTCAATAATTGATATGATCTGTGCAGATGGATACTTTTCTATGTAATGAGTCTACTTAAGCTTAACACAGCTAATTTTGTGCTCCAAGCAGACATGCTCCTGCTGTGCTGGCCCACAATCAAGTACAAAGGATAAGTGATTGAATCACGTTGAGATTAAATAACTTTTCTGCTTATCTCAAATTTTTATCATAGTTTGAAAACTATGTTGTTTAAAACATCATTTTTAAATGAATCTAAATCAAATTAAACATTTCTCTATTATCACGAGTTATCCAATATTTTAAGTAATTGAATTTACATGACAGATTTCTTAGTCCAGCTTTGGAATGGTTATACACACTCGTATTGAGTTATTAGGGGAATGCAAGAAAGATGGTTAGAGATCATCAGCTGCTGCATCAAGTACATTATTGCATCTTTTGGTAGTTAAGCTTACAGACACATGGTTGTGGCTTTTTTCAGGCTGTTAAAACATGCAGCATGAAAACCCAAGTTACTGTAAAACAATCAGTGATGTAATTGGAATTAAATGTACATAGTCTGTTAATGTGTATCAAAGAATATTATATTTCTGTATCAAAATAAACTGGTAGAAATCAGTAACTGAATTCTTGTTTTCCATTTCAGGTTAAGAGGTGGAGAACTGAATTTCAGTTTTCATACACAAAATAATATTATGTGGATACTTGCATTATTCTGTCTTATCTTGGTTTTAAATAGTGGATTAAAATCTTTATATAAAAAGCCATGAGTGGTTTATAGTTCTCTCTATTTTGTGTTTGTCTGTTTTTAAGATGTTTCAGGCCTTCAGGTATTATCTGAGATTACCATTTCTTGCTAGATCTGACAGGATTCATGTTCTCTTTCAGGAGACGCTGATAGATTGGTGTGATGAAAAGGAACTTAATTTGATTTTAACAACTGGAGGAACAGGATTTGCACCGCGAGATGTCACTCCAGAGGTGAGATAGTCCTGGAATAGAAAAATCTGCCCTTTGGTGTAGAAATTCATGAGTCTGGAGGAGGAGGGTGATTTACTTTCTTTTTTTTTTTAAATTTCCTCTTTAACTTTACGTTGCAGTATTTGTGGACAGGTTAAGTGCTACACAACTTGGAATCAGAAAAAAGTAATAGAAAATATAGCACAAGAGAATTACTTTGACCTTGGCTTCTGACCCAAAACGATTTTCATACTAAAATGTGGTATATTATAATGGTTTTCCAGTCCCTGTACAAAACATTCTAATTCTAAAAAAATTCTAATGGCTTTATGGCATAATTTTCCTTACCACTGCAGTACAACACTGCTAAGCAAAATCTTGTGTGGCTTTTGTTATGTCTTGTGCAAGGAAGAGTGGAATAAGAGAGATCCTTTAATTCTCTCTTGCAGAATAGTGCATTGACAACTCCTGCATTGTAGGTAAGAGCATGAGGCAGACAGAAGGGAGAAAAAATTCTATGCAAAGCTACTATGGATCTGCTTGTTGAAAAAATCTAAGCAGGCACAGAGGTGGAGGTAATCTGTACCAGTAAATATTGCTCAGGAAATTTGCCTACATTACACTTGCATGGAGCTAAAGTTGATGGGGAAAAATGAGAAGCTTAACCTAATGAACTCATGACCATGAGTTGTCATGTGAAATGACTGTGTGATTGTTCTTGAAGTATTTCGGTATAGTTCCAAATTAGATTAACATGAACTTTTAAAATCACATATTTTATTTGGTATGATTATGTTCACTAAAGGGCAGAATTAAGATTGAGTTGTGTTTATTTGCATAATTAAACACATCTAGATTTCTCTTAAGTACTCTCATGTATGTTTTCCATTTCTTAGACTCTCAGGTTGATTTGAGTTCTTTATAGCATATCTAGAATGCTTTTTACTTACAAATGTGTTTTGTTGCATGCCTGAAGTTAATTTTTTTCCCATTAGGAATACAAAAACATTTTTTAATTTCTTGTATAACATTTGTGTAACTAGAGAAACACGTTAACTAAATGCTCCTGTTCATTACTTCTGCTGGTTTTAGATCATGTACTAGAAACCTTGAGTAACTGAAACCTGGGTGGGGGGCAGTCTGTGTCTCAGGAAATGGGAACAATGTTAAGATGAACACATCGTGACACCTAGTGAAACTGATCTTGCACGTTACTCACTTTGATAAAGCCACCACAAGTGAAAAGTGAGTTGGTTCAATTTGTCTCTTGCTTGCAAACTAACATAATGCTTTTGAAGGTTGTGTTACCAGGACTGTGTAGAAGGAGGGATGAATTTCTGCTTCAGTTTTCCTTTCTGCAGGGTCAAGCCTAGGCAGCAGTACCAGATGAAGCGTTGTAGCCAGTGCAAAAAATTAGCCACAGATTCTCAACCGGCATTTGGGACAAAAGAGAAACAAATGAGAACTCTGCACATAAACACTTAGTACTTTCTTTACACTGCATTGCTGTTACTCAAACTAATTATCACAGGCAGGGATGATTTTTTTCATCAGTTTTGTTGAGTAAGCCATTCTGAAAATTATCTGAATTATTACTGTATCTCTGTATAATAAAAACACATTGATATAAAAATCACAAATAACTTGTACTGCAGAAAAACTGCATTGTTTTTAAGCAAAATAGATGTTCAAGACTTGGACTGATCATAGCAGAAACAAGTGTCCTGACTGTCACATTAGTCCCATATTTAAAAAGAACTCATACAGGAGAGTCTTTACTCACTTTTCACTTAGTTAAGTTGCATTAACTTAAATCACAGTGGAAATAGAGAGTCCCAAGTTTATGACAAAGTGTTGATGACAAGCATTGTTCCTTTGATGGGATTTATTACAAAAAAAAAAATCAGTTTGCCAGTATGTGTCATAATAAAAACATATGAAGAAGCCTAAGTTTTGTCCCCATATTTTATGTCTTTTGGATCAATGAGAAAACCCAAAATGGAAAATTCATTATGTCAACACGAAGTGTGCAATAACAAGCCTTTAGGAAAACTTGCATTGATGTAGGAAATGGTTTTCATCCCTTGTGTGTATGGTGTTGGTTCAGCACGCTCTCATCACTGAACTGATAATGAAAGGATGGGATCATAGTATTATGCTATTGAGATGTCATCTTTAAGATGTTAATTTAAAACTTTAATTTAAAACTTTTAAGAATTTAATTTGATAATATTTTTCCTTAGAATATAGACAGTAGTCTGTTGAGTCATACGTCCACTGGTATGTTTCAGTCCTGCTTCTCCATAATTCCCCTGTACTTTGGATTACAAAGTGGGTTTCTCTGTTTCTTTTCTAGTATAGATACATAATTGCTATTGTACCTACACAACAAAGGCAGTAACCAAGAATAATTGCAACCCAAAGACTCAGCATTAATTGAATTTTATAATTCTTGATAAAATTGAAATTAAGTGCTTAGCATGATATAGCTAAAAATGGCTTCTTGATACCTCAGAAATATATAATTAAGCATCCCAAAAAATTAGTAGTTTCCTGACTCACTTTGTCTTTTGAACAGTATATCAGAACCATTCCAAGTTGTTGCAGTTGTTTCAGTGATGTGTAATAACATTTTTTTCTTGTAATGGAATAGAAGATTTTAGGAATATTCGCATAATCTGATTCTCCTTGCCCGTCTGAGCCCTAAATTTATAGCCTCAGTGTTGTCAGTGCATGGAGAGGAGCGTTTGAATTAGTTCCTACGATTCACATTTTGGGGGGTGAAGGTCACTTTACTTATGCATTGTGAATATCCTTCACTTTCTTGACTACACAACTAGAAGTGATGAAATGCATGTGTTAAAAAACCAAATTCACTCAATGGATGGCTGAATTTGAAAGTGAGTTATAGGCATTACTAGTGAATGCTGGAATTCTTAACTGTTATGGCAGTTAGTGTTAGTTTGCATTTCTACTAAAGCTGAAGTGTAAGCCTAATTTTTTAGATACAACCACTTTTTTTTTTTACAGTGTAATTTCACATAAAAATTATGGAAATAGTCTTTAAATCTCTGCTGGAGTTTGTTCATACAGTCTGCTTGTTGATTTGATAAGTCTTTGTTGCTGGACAGAGATCCAAGTATGGCCCAAGTTAATTTAGGGAACTTTAACTTTGTATTTCCAGATGCAAACATTTATTTCTTGGAACTACAATACTTCAGTGGTAATTCTTACAGAATGTTGATAACAATATACATTAACTTCTGTGAAAAAAAATTAAATGATGTTGCAGCATTTTTATCAATCACTAGGAATCCTTCTGAGATATTTATATATTTCCTCTGTTGCTCAGTACAAAAGGAAAGAAAAAAATCTCATGTATATGGGTGCTCTGCTCAATTTTCTGTCTTCTGTATTTTTACATTTATTCTTTTGCAAAATTGTACATTCAAAAAATTCACTTGTCTGTCTCCTAACATTCTTCTAGCTGTTTCCTTATCCTTTGTCTCTAGTGTGATTCTGTCCAAGTCTTGTTTGCCCATCACTGAGACTAATTTTTTGTACTTAGATAATAGCAGTAGAAATCAACATATTGTCCTCAACTGATGATAGACATTCTTGAACTGTGTGACAATGTGTATTCACAACTAGTTCATCCACTCTGCAGGTAATTTTGAGCCCTAAGATTTTAAGATAATAGTTTATAAAAAACAGAGAAGAACTAAATGTATTCTAGCATGTAACACCAGACAGATGTTTCCTTACAGTCTTCCTACTTTTTGAGTGTTCTGGAAAATTTATGAATGCTTCTTTCAGTTCTTGCTGTTTATATTCTTCATTATTTATGGACTGGCTTAAAATGTATTTAGACACATATATGTTTTAATTTAGTCTGAAAATATATGCATACTTCTTTATTCTTTCATCAGAGTTCTCTAGTCCATGAAAAGAAATCGTTGTTCTCTGGAGCTCCCTTCTATTCATCAATGTTTCTGAAAAATCATGCTCAGAATGAACAAAATACTCCACACATACCATACAGAAGCCAAGTTTGAATAGAAGAAAGTCTAAGTTCTTCTGCAATAGGTCTTTTTATATTCAGTTCAAAATTGTGCCAGCATTTTTATAATTATTGCCAAATGCAAATTTTCTGTCATTTGGCTCTCCCACATTCTCTAAGGTATCTTGCATGGACTTTTCTTCAAATTCCATTTTACTTCACAGAGTACTTTAATATCTATATCCTTCCATTTCTCTGTCTCAAGTAATGTTGGAAACCCTCTTGATCTTTATTATTTTCAGTTTTCATGTGTTTTGTCTGTTTGCTTCCATTTGAACTTTGTAAATGAAATAAGATGGTTATGACACAGTAGGATTGTCATGTTATAACTATACTCTCACAGCAACACATTCCATCAAAGTAACCCAAATCCAGAGAGACGTAAACTTTTAAAATAACAGTTTCCATTTAATAGGCAGCAATTTAAACTAGAAATAATATATAGGAGGTTTTTGTCCTCCCTGGTTCAAATACTGCCTTTCCAGAGCAGCAGGATTTCTAGTATTGCTTGTTGTGGATGTAGGACTACTTCTGTTACTCCTCAGCAATATTTTATTATTGGCACTGGACCAAATGAAAATAATTTCCATTTTACAGACTGTCACTTCAGGATGGCTCCATAGTGTGGAGGAATGAAGCCTTCATCTCACATGGGACATAAGTAATTTTGTGGCAGGAATAATATGAAATTGTGCAACCTGTAATTACCCAGGCTAATGTTTCAGTCTTTCACCCTTCAGTATTCCAGGTACCCTCCAATTTAATAACTATTTTAAGAAAATATTTTTGTAGTCTCTTTTAAAACTGTAGCTTTTCATATGTCTTAATGGAGCTCTTGCTCTGAGTTAAGTTTGATTTCAGAGCTGTTGTATAACGATATGTGCTGTGTATGGATGACATCTGACACTGTGATTTGCCATCAGACCTTCTGAGGCCTTCATAGTTAGAAAACCATTTCCAACCCAGCTTGCTTCTAAAGGGTTGGCGTTACAGAACCTTGCCACATACATCTCATCAACAAAGGTCCTTAAATGGAGCAGATTGCTCTGTGACAGACTCCTTCCAAATTCTGTGCTACTCTTTTAGAAGTATATCAGAAACTCTGTAAAGTAAAATTCTCTTTTTCTTAGTCCTTTAGGCAGTTCTTAGCTTATACAATTAGATCTTTATCTAGTCTGCTTTAATTTTTCAATAAAATTATTATTTGATGCGTTGCATTTGGTGTTATAAAATTCAAATATATTTATGTGCCATAATACTTCAATTTAAAACTATATTTAGATTTTTGATCTCTCTTGGGAAGGCATATTATTATAGCAGAATTGATACGCTTAGTTGTAGAACACTTCACTAAACATCTATTACCAGTTTCTTTGAGAAGCAGCAGTACACAAATTATTTGTATCACACACTGTCAGTTTACAGAAATACCACAGTATTATATTTCAGTTTAGAGACATTCCACTTTGATTTAGCTGACTTACAAAGGCCTAGAGTGCCTCTCCTCTCCTCTCCTCTCCTCTCCTCTCCTCTCCTCTCCTCTCCTCTCC